>NC_056740.1:42281405-42447754 GCF_019279795.1 Protopterus annectens | reverse complement strand
CAGTTTAAAACCAGTGCAGTGCCTAGATTTATATTAGTGTAAAATATTGACTTATGACAAGCTTCTGTTTGCTGCTCCGTATTTGCTCTGAGTTTGTCTAGTAGGAAAGTCAAGAAGGGAGCTGAGAAAAGAGTAATATATTGATATTTAGAGACATCCAATGTATTTTGCTTTCTACTGATGCATCCTGGTACCTGCTGTGGTTGGGAGATCTTTATCCGTTTTAGACAGTGGCCAGATGGTATGCGAATCAGTGGGGATTTGATCTGTATGCAGATACAATATTATACTTTGGAGTGTAAACTGCTTTTGATCCTACTTTTTGTTCTCATGTTGCTTCCACTAATAAATCAGTTTGATTCACCTTTAGTATATACGGTTAGCTAAGTATTTATTGACCTATAAATTAAGACCAGTTATCAGCTTCTGATTATTTACAAAGCCAAAAAAGGTGTTTATTGTAAGAGTAATTGCTGCAGAGCATTCATTAAATGAATGATATCAATCCACAGGCAGATGTCAATTTCCTAATATATCTTGAAAACAGCCAGCCATCCCTCAATGCTGAGAGGTTACCCTCCACACTAAGGACATAAGCAGAAAGACAATCCTTAAAGAACTTTATAAACTGGACTGTCATTGCTCTTTTTTACTGCTGACATGAACATTTGACTGCCAGAGTTTGTTAGGCCATTGGTGACTTTCTTTGGACATATGAAGCATGCTAAGCACAGTCTGGGCTTTTACGTTGTGATCAGCCTGATTTGTATCTAGGTCCTCACCTAGTTTAGCTAATCAAGAATGTTGTTATTGTCTAATAATGTGTCAAGAAAACTGTTTAATGACCTACAGGTTCAAGTTATCCCTTTGTACTGCTCCCATTGTGAGACCTTAATGCAAACACAGCTGAAGCCTTGTACTATCTTCGCTAAATAGCACTTGAGTGAACTAGGTTTCAGAAGGCATTACTGGTACCCAGCCTTCCAGCAGTAGCAGCTTGGGATATAAATCCATACCTTCTTTATTCCACTAGAAGTGGAAAAAGGTTTGAAGACTTTCCAAGAAAATCCAATAATGTAGGAAACCAGAAAAAATGAAAAAGATGCCTTCAGGGACTGTTGCTCAACACCAAGCAGCAACAATGCCTCAAATCTTGCATTGAAAACAAACCTGCATCCCCTTAGTACTGGAAGTAGCCAATGGCTATAAGAATTCGGCATATTATTGCTTCTGTAAAAGCTTTTCTGTTAAGCTTTCAACCCGAGACGAGTTTGAAAGAGGCTTCAGATACAGATACTCATTTGATGATGGACCATGCATTAATAGCAGCTATGGTTGTGAGACAGTTTGGAATCTTAAAAGGAAAGAACAGTCCAACTAGCCAGGCAGAATCCAGTGCTGCCAATAAAACACTTTAATAACCAAAAATACTGAAAGACAATAAAAAGACATTATTGCTTTCATTCTCATGGTGCTTCTTCAGATCTATTTCAAGGAATACAAAGTATCTATTTAGAAAACAAGTTAGCCAGTAGGCAGTATTGCAGCAGGTGAAGCCTAGGCAATACAGTTAATGTCTTCATCGGGACAGTCTATGAGGTCTCAAGGCAGGTCTTAAAGGAACTACACCAGTTTGAAATCATATCAGTGCTGGAGTTTTTCCAAGTTAGGGTAAATTTCTCAGATATACGTCATTTTATCAGTCATCTGAAATGGAATGTATGAATTCGTTAAATGAAATGCATTGTGTTTTGTGTTCTAGGGCTGAGACTGAAAGTGGTCCATTGAGATCACTGTTATACCCCTGTTAACATATGTGAAAAAATAAATACAAATCAGAAATATCCTCATACTGCTGAGTCTCACAGACACAAATCATAGATTCTCTCTTTTTTGTGCTTTTAGGTTAATCAGTGTCTTATACTAAGCTTGGTAGTTAAGGATAGAATGGCCTTTCACAATCGCCAGTCTGCAATTTACATTTGTATTCTGTTTATATCTAAGGGGGTATTTAGAAAAGTGTACCAGTTGTGTAAATAGCCTAGTTATTCTGCAGTAATATGCATTTATTTATTTTTTAAAATGGGGGAGGGTGGGAAGATGACATAATGGTTAAAGTGCTTACCTAAAAGACACAAAGTGCAGGGTTCGATTCTCACATGGGGTAACTAGCTTCGAGCTGGAAATGGCTATTTAAAAGGGGTACGGTTAGCATAGTACTAATCTGTGAACCTATAATCTGGTTTAAGCATCACAAATACATGTTTTTTCATTTACACGGAAACCAAAAAAAAAAAAAAAAAAATTTTGAGATGCATAGCAGGTAGCTATAGCTACATTGCTTAGTAATCAACATTATACTGTTGTCAGAAGAGTTAGAAAACAACGCTGCCAGATTTTGATCCTTGGGAGAGTCCACTCCTTAGAAACAGTCCTATTTTCCAGATGTGTAAGGCCATACCAGATTAAACTCTCTTTTAACAGAATTTGAACAGGTCATCTCAAGGATTTTATTTATTTTTTTATTTTATTTTATTTTATATTTAGTATTACATAGGCTGCCCATGAAAGTTATACATTAAGAAAAGCAAAGCTTTTGTCAAAAGTATCAGTTGCCTCAGATATCTGCTTGATATTCACAAAACTACTGTGATTCTATCTACATACCACCAAAACCTTGTAGACACTGCCTGCTATTCATTTTTTTTGTCTGTACTTAAGAACAGCAACAACAAACTGATTATTTCGAGAGTGACAAACTGGATACGAAAATTTGTCATCCATTCGCATCATAAGTATGAGTTACCTTTGACGTGATAGTCAGGTATCACTTTTCATCAGCTGTCAGTGGCTGCTGCAAAGGTTTTGCAGTGTATGCTAACTTGATAATAAGCCACAGCATTTATTGGATGACCTTGTTGTGTCTGATTGCTTGTTACTCTCCTATAATCAGTTTCCCTTGCTAAGGCCACCTCATCTGGTACATGTTGGACTAACAATAATGATGCACCTCATCAATGGACATTTCAGTTGAAACTATATATCTTCTAGTATTTGTTTCTTAGTTTAATAATTTGATTGCCTGCCCTAATGTTTATGGAGTCTGAAAAATATCAGTCTGACCTTATTTCAGAAGTTTTGAAACTGAATAATAGAGTATGTAATGGACTGTATTACTGATATTGATGTGAGAACAGTGTTATTATTGGACTGAATTTGGTTATGTATAAAGCTAACATCATCTTTGGAATCAGGGATGGTGTGTGTGTGTGTGTGTGTGTGTGTGTGTGTGTGTGTGTGTGGTGTGTGTGTGTGTGTGTGTGTGTGTGTGTGTGAGAGAGAGAGAGAGAGAGGTTATTTATGCATTTTTTTTAGTGTTTTTTAACCAAGCTGGATATGTTATTCTACTCCAAATATATATATATATATATATATATATATATATATATATATTTATGGGTCTAGGACACATGCTCGATTAGCATATGTCCAAATCACAAAACATTGAACACACATAAACGGAAGCGTTTAACATCGAAAAGCACTTCTGTGTATGTGTAGCTAAAAAAAAAAATCTACGTTTCTGCAGGGGGACAATGCACCCCCCACATGGGGGACTGTGCCCACCACACCCTATCTACTTTATTATTCTCACTCCAAGATTGCACTACAGTGGGGAAAAGGGCATTTTCCTTACCCACACTGTAGTCCGATCCTGAAACAGACACACCTTGCGGAAGTGCTTGGCGAGTGTTAAAGCGCTTTTCGTTGTATGTGTGTCCAGATCCCATACATATATATATAAACACACACACATACACATCTATATATATATATATATATATATGTATATATATATATATATGTATATATATATATATATATATATATATATATTTATATATATATATTTATATATATATATATATATATATGTATATATTTATATATATATATATATATATATATATATATATATATATATATACATATATATATATATATATATATATATATATGGGTTCATGAGTTCATGAGTGGGTACTGGGCTATTGGCCCTAGGGCCTATATAAGCTTAGCCATAAAATGTACTCTCGCTTTCATCACCCAAGAAAATTATTTTCTGTGCTCCTGTCGATTGTCCCAATGTCCCATTGAGATTCTTGACATGCACGCTATGCAGAATGCGCTTTGTGGCTGTCTTTAGAGTCAGTGGCAATTTTGTTTTCGTAACTAGCTTTGGAGGATTTTATGAGGGATCTCAGCTTCTTACTGAGGTTGACTATATATATATATATATATATATATATATATATATATATATATATATATATATATATATATTTTTTAAATAAAAAAAATCATTAAAAATAAAATAATGAAATTAAACATATGTATTTGTACTACAGTACATCTGTAAAGTTTCATTTCTCACATATTTGATTTCATCATTATAACACTTAATTAGTCTTATATGCTCTTTAAACTTTGATTTTTCAACCTGTAGGAGTGTTTTGCAATCTAGAGTGTCACTACCTATTTATACCCATTATGTTTCAAGCAGGTATGCCTGGTTACACTTACCTGCCCTTCATTTTTAAGAAATGAATTATACACCTGGTGAAGAGTTATGCAGCCTTGGCAAACTATGGTTTATGAAGAAGTTGAACCATTTTACCCTCATCTATGGCTTTGGTGACTGCTTCAAAGACGTTAATCAGGTTTAGGAGACATGATCTGCCTTTTACAAATCCAAACTGGGTAGGGTCTAGAGTTTGGAGATTACCAATGTCTTTGTTTATGAGTTCCATGATGATACATTCCATGGCCTTGCAGACCAGGCTCATCAGGCTAATGGGGCGGTAGTTCCCGGGGTCCGTCTTGGCTCCCCCTTTGTGGAATAGGATAACTGTCGCGGTGCGCCATTCAGTGGGTACAAAGCCTGAGGTGAGGCTATGATTGAACATGGTACTTAGGTAGGGTGCCAGTTCATTCTGTAGTTCGTGTAGAACGCAGACTGGGATATTGTCAGGTCCCATGGATGCTGTGTTCTTGGCTTTGGAGAGTGTGTTTTTTACCTGTGCAGCCGTGATTATAGGACCGTTGCATTCTTCTGGTATAGAGATGGGCCCTCTAGGGGGTGAGAGGGGGGTAAAGTTAGCACTGAACCTATCTGCTAGGATGTTGGCAATATCAGTTGGTTCTGTATATTTAGTGCCATTGTGCTGTAACTCAGAGCAGATCTGAGTGTTCCCATTGAGATTCTTGACATAGCTATAGAATGCTTTGTGGTTGTCTTTAGAGTCAGTGGCAATTTTGTTTTCGTAACTAGCTTTGGAGGATTTTATGAGGGATCTCAGCTTCTTACTGAGGTTGACTATATATATATATATATATATATATATATATATATTTTTTTTTTTTTTTTTTTTTTAAATAAAAAAAATCATTAAAAATAAAATAATGAAATTAAACATATGTATTTGTACTACAGTACACCTGTAAAGTTTCATTTCTCACATAATATTTGATTTCATCATTATAACACTTAATTAAGTCTTATATGTTCTTTAAACTTTGATTTTTCAATCTGTAGGAGTGTTTTTCATTCTTTAAGAGTGTCAGTACCTCTTTATACCCATTATGTTTCAAGCAGGTATGCTTGATTACACTTACCTGCCCTTCATTTTTAAGAAATGAATTATACACCTGGTGAAGAGTCACGCAGCCTTGCTTAAACTGTGGTTCACAAAAAGAAGTTGAAACGTAATCCCCCAACAGCAATCTGGATGGTTTAAACACAGTGAACATCATATGCATTAAACCTGAAATATTTTTATACTAACTCTGTGGTTTTATAACTGTGCAGAACATACCATAGAAGGGTAAAAAAAAAAAGCACTTGTATGACTAAAGTCTCAAAGTACATTGTTTCAATGCACATTCATGGAGTATTCAAATCAGAGAAAATATTACAAGAAAACTGCATTCCAGGTGACACCATTCATTGAATGATGGACCTCCACTTAAAGTAAATGAGCTGGCAGAAGCAAATTTTTGAAAAATATTTAAGAAATTTTTTAATACCCCCATGTGTAACATCAAAACACTGACTTTACTCCAATATTTGTAACATGTACATTTTAAACCAGATGCACATTACTACAGCTGTTATAATTTATAAGTGAATTTGATTAAACAAGAAAGCTGTGCAAGCAAGAGCTAGCTGATTGTTACACATCACAATGTAAATGAGATTGCTGTTTCAATGTACAGAGGAACAAATGATCTTGGTTCTGTCTCTACTGCAGACTTGATGATTAAATCATTTGAGATGATGTGAGAGAGCTGCAATGTAAAGTAAGAAGATATGGCTAGAGCTGATTGGGGAAGCCAGGAGCATTAGGGAGGTTAGGGAAAACAGAAATGTCAGAAGTTGTTGGGACACCAGAAATGTTAGAGGTTCTTGAGGACACCAGAAGGGTTGAGTTTCCTCAATAAGGCATTTTGAGCCCACATTTAGAATTTTCTTATTCGGAAATGTAGTGACAGAGTGACAAACTTACTAAATATATCATGATTTGACCTTGCTTTGACCCATGAACAACACATTCAATAATCCCCTTGACACATAATTTTAACTGTAGGAAACAGCATTAAGGTTGTATTTAAATTATTAAACTGCAATCCTTAAATACATGTTTCTGATAAACTGAAAAATATGAACTATTGTATAGGTGTAAAAAATAACAGTTTAAAGATTAACAGAAGGTGAGACAAGTATGTAATCACAAAAAATATTTTTTGATGTAATCGTCTTTGGGTTTAGTACAAATAATGCTTGTACCCAAACATTTTGCATTATTTGAAGATCACAGAAAATTATGTAAAACTAAGAACAGAAAACATATTACTATTTTCAAAAAAAAAAAAAAAAAACCTGGAGCAATAAAAATAAAAAAAAATCTATATACTGTTGGGGAGGGTGCTACTTCAAGGAGTGGTTCATGCTATAGTACTTAATTTTCACATTTCATCTCATATTTCTGTCACAGACAACATATGGTACTTGGGCAGGTTGAATAAGTTAGCAGAAATACTCTTACTAGCATTATATGTAAAGCTGTTTAGTTAAAGAATTTTCTGAGACATGCTCCATTAAATACTCTTAGTGATTCTTAATGTTCACTTGAAACAGATGTGTAACACATACTGTTCTAATTAACTGTGTAATCAGCAGGTAGCAGTTTAACGTCATCAGTAACGTTTATTAATAAGCAATGCATTTTCAGAAAACAGTTATGTTTCAGATTTAAAACATGCATATTGATCTACTGAAGTTAATTGTGCTGTATTTCATGCTGAGACTACATTTATTACATATGAGAAAATATGTATTTCTGTCCTTTACATCCCCCATGGCGAAAATACAGATACACTATATGCTATTCTACACTGGCTATACATAACATTTCCACACGAATAAATACTAGGTCATGTCAAAATCAGTTTGTCAGACATAACCTCTGACTTCCCTACATCTAGCATAAACTTATATGGTTTCACACAGCTAACTAATAGCCCCATACATTACAACAAGACATCAAATTCCTTATTAGACCAGATCCTAAAAAAGGTCCTGGCAAATTCACCTCTACAGGTACAATGTCAGAATGTCTCAGTGATTATCTCACAATCTGTGCAACCAAATATGTCACAAATCCACTCAAACAGCATGTTTATAAAACAGCACTAGGCCTGTCTAAGTTTAACCCAGAAATAACCATTACTACCCTCTCATCTATTAAATGGAACATCTTAAAAACGTCCCCTTAGATGACGATGTAAAGTAATTCAATACAACTTTCCTAAATATCATGAATAGCCTTGCATCCCATTGAAGGATGAGATTAAAATCAAATAATTAATTTTGACTATCCAAAAAATATGCAGCAGCATCCAGACTGGCTCCTCTGTTACCATCCAGACCTGTCAGCCAATCACCACTTATCACTATACCATGACCAATACAATTACAGCCAATAGTACCCCAGCTACCACACTCTTCTCAATTCCCTGGCAGCATCGTTATCTTTCCACTGTGAGTGCATGCCTACTGCCTTCTTCTCCATTGTCTTCCACATCCCTGATTGTATAATCCCCTTCCCTCTCAGTCTCTTCTGTGTTATAGTATTTATGTATAACTCTGGTGCCTAAAATAACTGTCTTAGCTTTCTCTTAATTTCCTTACTACCTTCCCACAGTTAACTTCTCTCTCTCTTTGTATATGCACATGCATATGGAACTGAGTTACTTGTCTTTTTAAAATCAGTTATGACAATCAACTGTACTCACTATAATATTTTGACCCAATATATCATTGGGTCAAAAAATAAATCAGCATACATTTAAGGCTGCCATGCAACTACTTTTTTTGCCATTACTGTGTTGGCAGGATCCTGCAGTGCAATTCCTACATGCTTACCTAAAGGACGTGTGCTGCTGCTACTGCTTGTACTTCCCTGCACCACACCATACTCATACCATCTCTTCCCAAAGTCCATGCTGCAGCTACAGGAAGGATATTTAACGAGCTGTTCATCACTTGTAATTTCTTTTCTGCATTCATTGTTAATGAACATCAGGGCTTATAATTCACACACAGTGAAGAGTAGAGCGAGTTACTGTTATATCTGCATTTTTTTCTGAATACCAGGTTCAGAGTTTTTTATAGTCCCAATTTTTACTGGCAGTTCCACAACTATGAAGATTTCTGTTCCGATGATTAGAAATTCAAGAAGCACCTGATCTCATTCCTTCATCGTGTGTCTGGGTGGTAGTGGGAAGTTTTCTTATGGGTTACTTAAGAGTTTATTAGTACTTTTAAAGCATGTTTAACTTTATTACCCAACATGGAAAAATTATATTATAATAACATATATACAAAACTTAGAACATGAAGTTTGAAAAAGTTAAAAGTGAAAATAAATTAACACAGGTATATGCTTCAACTTATACACAGTCTCTCTATAAGAAACAACAAGAGTGACCAGGTATCTTTCCAGCATTTCCTGTCAAAATGCATATTAGTCCAGTTCTTCAGCTTAAAACTGAGTTTTTGAGAGATACTTTCCAATCCACAGTCAGGAAATCCTTCTATGTGGCACACCTCATCACTAAGGGCTTTTCATCCAGAAAAAAGGAGGTAATTCTCCCACTGTACTCATCCCTCATAAGACACATTATAGAATACAATGCCCCATTTGGTATGTACCTCTCAAGACATCTGCAACAACTGAAAAGGCTGTAGAAATACCTCACTAAAAGAACTGCAGGCCTAAAGCAGATGCCCTATGCTGACCGCCATAAAAAACTCCAGCTATACTCTGTCACATATCATCCACTCAGAGGCGATCTCTGCTTAACATACAAGGCCATGTCAAACCCAGAGCTGTTGGACATGCTACACTTAAAGAAATCCCAATCCCTCAAAGCCACACGCTCCAGGGATCTAAACCTTGTCATCACAATAAACAAAACATGCTGGAGGGATAGCTTCCTGACCCAGAGACTCCCCAGACTCTGGAATAGACTGCCCATACAGGTCAAGCAGAGCACCTCTTTGGCCCTCTTCAAAAGACTGCCCATACATGTCAAGCAAAGCACCTCTTTGGCCCTCTTCAAAAGGAACTGTGACAATTGGATGGGAGAAAGGAAATTCACCCCAGGGATCACGTCAGTCGACCTGCTAGACAGGGGTCCAGGGAAGTAAATAGCGTGGGAAGAAATAGCTAGGGAATTGTTATGGCTAGGCTTGTATAGGCCCTAGAGCCGATAGCCTAGTACCAACCTATTAACCTATGAATTGCTAGGTTTATTTTTCCAGTGCTGTAAGACTAGGGCTACTAAAGTTAACTTAACATTATGAATCCTTAAAAAGACAGGCAAGTAGTCTGAGACTGCATTTCTGTCAACCAAAAATTCACATTATAAAGGTCTGAAAAGTTGAAGTGAATGACCTGCTTAAGTACCTGACAAGGGTCTACCACAAGGATTACACCAAAGAACATTCTGAGATTAGATGAAGATGATTGGCCCCATCCACAAAACTTCTCTAACACTTACTGTATGCAGATAACCATTTTGTCTTGGCTGTGTTGAGGTGATTTGTCAACAGTATATTCATTTATCCCAAAAAAATCAATGATAGGGAAGGGAATTGTGTGTCATTAACTAATTTCAAACAGCATATCCACTGATCATCCATGATATCCTGCATATGAGATCCTGCCCATTTGTCTGTCAGTTTCTACACAGCTTTACCCTGGGGTAATACAACATGGGGATACCAGACTTTTAATTTGAATCCTTGCCTGTTTTGAGTTCTTGGAGGAATTCCTAGCAAGTTATGTTTGGAGGACAGCCAAGTATTGTCATTTCTTCTAATTACCCCAAGCAGACTGCAGCCTTTGTTTGATAGTATTGCTACTAGATCATTTTTGTCAATGGATGTTGTTCTTTGAGTTTATTAAAGGACATAAAAAAGCCACGTAATGCAGTTCCATAAATCCCTTGCAAGCAAAATCCTGTTTACCCAGTCTACCCACCACAGCACCCGTTAATCTACCTTAATGAGGGGATTGTTGTAAAGAAGGGAGTAGAATGACAAGCTATATAGTTTATGAAGTTTGGTTCAACTTTGTGTCTTGAACCAGCATCCAAGACCACCAAGGTCCCAGACTTTTAAAGATGGTTTCAATTTGTTGGGTGTGACATTTAGATGGATTACTTAAAATTTTGCAGATAAACCCGCAGACAAATAACTCATGTTTACTCTCTTTGGAATAATAAGCACTTTGTAAGGTGTCTGCCTGGCAGACATCTGGAATCTGTAACTAAATGTCCCACAACTTTGCATAACAAACTTCTGTTGAAACTCATAGTAGCATCCTAAGTGTTTTGCATGGGTGCTTCCCAACCTGAACCCCTGTGATGGGGGAGATTGCATTCCTATAACCCTGCAGAGTTCATTTTAGTGTAGTGAATTAAAGTATTAAAAGTTCTAGTTAGGAAAAAACAAAACAAAACCATGTATGTTAATTAGTCAGGAATTACAGGCTAATCACCTGCGATTTAACAGGGGAGCTAGAGCTCTGTTGTAGTATTTCAAAAGAAAGGAAACATTCTAAGTTTTTAATAGAAAAATTGCTGAGACAGCATCTACTGTACAGTAAACTACTAAGTGGGAAACATTTTCTCATTCTCCTCCCTTTTCCTGTTGTGTTCTTAAATCTATTGTTTCTTAATTTGTCTCTTTTTTGATAAGCACAAAACTGTATTTTTTTTTTTTGCAAATAAACTACCCTTAAACTAATCAATTAATTTCCCTTTTACATTTATTCCATAGATTGAGAATGCTGAATATCACAGTTAACTGCAGGCATAACCAATTATCCCCAGACAAAATCTCATTCCAATTGATCACCCTTACTATGGTAACTACTCTGGTTATTTGTTGTGTGTCCTAAACTTTCACTGCTTTCACTATTATTAGAACTATATTAGGGCCAAAAACTCCTTACCTATATCCATCAGATCTATACCCACCCTCCCATCTTTCAAAACCGCTCAGAAAGACTTCCTAGCTAAATTATGGCTCTGTTCTTGCTGAAAACAGGATAAACTATATCCCTAAATGTGAAGAAGTACCTTTTCATTCCTTATACTGCCTTACTCTCCCTTCTTTACTTACTTCTTTATTGCCATTTAATTTCTCTTCTGTGGCTTTCTTGCTAAATACACCATAAGCCTGTTTTTCTCTCACTTCATATTGCAATTCCTATTTGTATTAGACTAACTTACCTTTTATTTCTTTACAAACTGTGTAAAATGTCTCTAAATATTAAATGCTGGTCATATACCCTGTATCACTTCTTAACCAATGTTTTTATATTATGTCTATTTGTTATAATTATTTAAACTGCAGATGTTTTGTTTTATGTTTGAAGATTGTAAAATTATTGCTCTTAAAATGTTTTATAATAATTTGGAGCCTTTCTCCCAGGCCTCTGCTGAAAATGGGCTTCTACCCAGTCAGGCTTTCCAGGTAACTAAATGTCAGTAAATAAGTTATTTATTTATTTATTAAATAAATAAATAATTATTATTATAACTATATGCTTTTCTGATACGATTAGATTGTATCTAGTATCTCTGCATTTAATAATCACTACCCCCCACCAGCCAAAAGCACTACCTGTCATAATGGAGTCCCTGCATGCGTTAGCCTTATCTTTAGATGGCCCACTAGAACTCAGTTTTCCGATTTAGTGCAGTAACTGCCTCATGTTTACTAACAGCCCACTTCTTCTAACACATACTGATTGCATCTTTGAGGAATGCACGTATTTATGTAAATTAGGGACTAGTTTGTCCATCCCACACACTGACAGTAAATGGCACCACAGCATCACTACCTTACCACATCACCTAAACATTACTACTACATATGCTGAGGTAGTAAAGAAATCTTTACCTGCACCTCCTATGCATTCTCCTAGCTTAACTGTACAACATAGCCCAAATGGTATCATACTATCACAGTAGAATAATAGGCTGTTGACCCAAGTCACCATTTAAGGTCTGCGCCATGCTTCCCAATAAAATTTGATAGATATTATTTCCCAGTGGTTTTGTGTGGGTGTATATACTTGGGCATGGGTGCCTAAGCATTTGCAAGTTTCTTCTCTCTGTTAGAAAATTAGGTGCCAGATCAGAGGTAATATTTATGGTTCCTCATCCATTGATCCAAGTTTTGTTAGATTTATTGCATAGGTGAACTCTGCTTTACATGGATGGAAAGCCTGTTCCTGACAAGGGGGAGCCTCTGAGACACATATATGTCCCTACAGTATGTCCTATAAATGTTGCAGGCAAGGTTTAGTTCCTTGCATTTGGAGTTCCTGATGCTATTTGTTTTAAAGATGTACTACAGATCCTCTGGGGCTGGTTCAGATGATGCTTTGTATGCCAAGTGTAGGTCTTCCAGCCTGTAGGGGAACACATATAAGAACATAGCTTTGAAGAGGTCTTCATAAGATTTGTTTACCACACTATATATTATTTTTGTGAAGGAATCTTTGAGGAAGCTCAGATGTTGCATATGCTTCACCAGGTACATACCAAAGGGCACATTGTACTCAATGGCTGGTCTTTTAAGAGCAGAGTACAACAGAACAATGAGATGTTTGAATCTGGATGCCATACCCCTGCTTAGAAGTTGTGCAACATCAAATGATTCCCTCACTGAAGTAGGCACATGATGATCAAATGCCAAACTACTGTTTACATTCATTCTCAAATCACGAAAAACAGACTCAGCTCATAGGGGTATATTTTCAATGTAGTAGTTGCTGGATTGGCAGTCACTGAAAGATACTATGATGCACTTTTTGGCACTGAGGTTTTGATCATGACTTTGGCATCAGTTATTAGTCTGTGTCAGGTCTTCATGGAGGACATTTGTGTCTTGGGTGGATACAATGACTGCACCCAGATTGCAATCATCTGCAAAACTGGTCAACTAGAGGCCCTTGACATTAGCCTTGACCTGAAAGAAGTAGATATCAAACAGGCATACCTGTCAACATCTTACTGGAAGAAATCTGGACAAAGCCTGACATAATGAGGGGCAAAGGCCCAAAAATAAGGATCCATTTTAAATGTTGTTTTTTAAACTTAAAAGAAGATAGAATGACAGGAAATGCCTTACAATGCATTTTCATGAAATATATGAAGTCTGAAACTAAAATGTATGTCATTATTTAGTTACTGCAATCCTCAGATCACCCCAGAGATTTGACAGAAAACCACAGATTGTATGAAGAAGAGGCCAAAAACAGGAGACAAAAATCTGGACATTTTGTGAAAATCTTGACAGTTGAGAGGTATGCAAACAGGCATCCCACTTAGTAACCAGCCTTTTTATGGAATACTCCCTTATTCTAACTTCTTGGCTCCAGTCTTTAAGCCACCTGGCAATCCAGTGGCTGATGTAGGGGTTTATACCCAGTTTAATGAACTTATCTACAAGCCTGAACAGGATTTTTTGTCAAAAGCCATGGCCAGGTAGATGTAGGCAGTTTACACTGTTTTACCCTCAATCATTGCTTTGGTAGCTTTCTCAAAGATGTCCACCAGACTAAGTTGGCAAGACCTGCCCTTGACAAACCTGGTCTGATTTGGGGCCAGTGTTTGTAGTTTACCTACATTGTCATTAAGGATAGCAAAGATTATTCTATCCATAGTCTTTGGTCAGTTTTTTTTCTAACTTGCTAGGCATTGTACCTCCTAATTGTATAGATTAATTTATTCCTTTTACTATACAACCTATTGATGTTGGAATTCCAGCCTAGAATAATTCCTAAAAGTACTAGAACTAGCTTGGGTTCCTGGTTTTATCTTTACTTCAAAGGAGACAGGATTATGGTCTGAACTGACCAGTGAGGACATTACGATGTGGAAGATGATACATTCCACCATGTCAAGGATGCTTGCACTCCTTGTGGGTGTACAAATTAAATGATACAAGAGTTTGCATTTATTACTCCAGGAATCTTTGCCCCTGCTGTCAGGGATAATTTTTGATTCAAATTTATATTGGGAAGTTAAAGTTGCCCATGAATATGATGTTAGTTTGAATGGGGAGCATATCTACTACATTTAATTATGTACTAACGTTTTCCCTTGATAAAACAAGGGGACTTAAAGCTTGCAAGGTTATATCATGGGACTCCTTCTGAGATAATTTGGAAATGGAGAAGCTCAAGCATGTCATACTGATGGATCAACTTTGAACTGTGTTTGTTCTTAATATAAATAGAAAAAATATAAATAGAAACACCTCAACATTTTGTCCCTTCCTGTGCAGTATTTGGACTAAGTGTGTTGAAGGCATTGTAGCCCTGTACTGCTAGGGTCTCCTTGACTTTAAACTATATCTCAGAAACTGCACAGATTGCTACATTCTCTATGGTGAAGAGAGCATGCAGGGAGTGGAATTTCTTGTTTAAACTCCTGTTATTAAGCAGTAACACATCCAGATTTTCCTGGGCTGGTTTAGGTATGCCGGTAGCTATATCAGGTTGGCAATGCCTAAAAAGACAGCATAGAGGTCTGAAAGATTTTTGCAAATAATAACATCTTAGAAGGGACAGATGCTAACCATCACTGGTAAAGCAGTGTGGTCTGTTGAGCATGTACTACCAGGCTGACAAATGTCATTCTTCCTTTGAATGACAGCAGACTGTAAGCCAGTTGTTAGTCAATTATTCTCTGTTCATGCTGTGGCATTATCCTTGGAAAGGTTGAATGCTGATAAATCCTAGGTTGTTACCAGCCTGGGACACATATTCTCAGAGCTCTGTCATGTTTCTTATTATGTAGTCCAAGGATGTACATCTCAGGTCATTTACACCCACATGGACTATGACTGACTCATACTGGTACTTATGGTTCAATGACCTAAGTGTGTGTGTGTGTGTGTGTGTGTGTGTGTGTGTGTGTGTGTGTGTGTGTGTGTGTGTGTGTGTGTGTGTGTGTGTGTGTGTGTGATCTGACTGATTCTAGCACCTGACAGAAAGCTGACCATGACTCTGTCTCCTTATTTAACACGGTGAGTGGGATATCTGTGTTTCTCACAGTGGAGTCTCCTATGACCAAACTGTTGGGTTTTTCTGGTGTTGTGCCTTATTGGCTTTGAAGCTGAAGTACCATGAGATGTGGCTATATGTGTCATGTTGGTTGTAGACTTTTTGGACTTTTAGAATGCTCTTGAGCTTGCTAAGGATATTTTTGTCTGTGCAATGTCTTCAAGGTCTTTGTGGTTTAGGGAGATTGAATTTTAGAGACTCCACATATGTACGTCTATGTTGCTGGTATATACTATGTAAGGTTGACAATTGCTGTTGTAAGTGCTTGTATATAAGAGTCTTGACTCCTCCTGTGATATTACGTAACTACATGTCTCATACCCCTTTTCAGTTTTTTTTTTTTTAAGAATTAAGTGTTTATCAGTGAACACAAAAGAATTGCTACATTGCCTGAGGTCATCCATATATCCAGTCGGACTGCAAAGATAACACAGAAGAGCATGTCCATGACTAAGTATCCTTAGCTTGTGTTTTACAAGGGGATGGTAAAAGGGGTGTCTACAGCTGGACAGTTTGGTTGCTCTAACAGTATAGAACACAGTAAGGACTAAGACCAAACTCATTGGTGAAGGGGGGGGGGGTGCTCCTCGGTACTCAAAGTACTTGCTCAGGTATTTTTAAATGGAAAATGCAAATTCTGTGTTCTTGCATATATGCAATGCATTGATAACCAGCACTGCACAATGACCACTATCATGCAAGTGTGCCAAATTAATAGAGGCAGATAAAACTGAATAATCAAAGCAAATAGCCCTAATACCAATCAAGCAGTCTCACTTAAAGTCTTCCTCTGTGATCCCCAGCTCAGACCGATCAGGCTGCCTTCCGCTCCCAATAGAAAATCATCCCAGGCATTGTTAATGTAAAAACACTCTACATACAATTAGGCCAGAGTTAATTTCAACAGGACAATCAAACACATTCGCTAGAAATTTACCATTTTTTTAAATGAACAGAGTACAAAGGATTAGTCCAGACAACATCACATTAGCAGATCTAGGAGACTCCCTCTCTGATACTGTCCCTTTGGAAGGATTAAAAACACCTTGCTGAAGTTACAAGTATTGTATTCAGTTAAGCAGGTAGATGAATGAGTGTTCTTTTTTAATACATTACATTCAACAGGTCACTTATTTAAAGGCAGTTACAAACAATAGAGGGAGGGTCCAGGGGAGCTGAGTGGAGGAAAATCAGTGAGTTGGAAAACCAAGAAGCCAATCCCAAAGCTTGGAGGTTAGTCCCTTATTTGAATATTCTTGAAAGATCCATGAAGGTTTATCAGCTCAAAATCCTGTGGAATCTCATTGTTAGTTAAAAAGTTTCTTTTTATTTTTATTTTAACAAACAAAACATGACAACACACCATGAGCTACCACTATATACTATATTGAAAATATTTTTACCTGAGCTTCATTGGGTTTCTTCTAATAGGGTGGTTTACACTTTGGTCATTGAAAATGCCTGCTTTTATGAGGTGTCACAAGACTTTATTAGCCAGTTTTGTAACACATGTAATATGAGAGGCTGTGTCTGCCTCAGTGGGGCTCATATTCCTTGGAGCCAATTATGAAAGCATTATTACAGAACTTTTTCCAGTCTAACTCATCCTTATCAATGCTTGTACCTGGAATACAAAAAGGTTAATCATCTGTTGTATAGCAACAAAGGTTTACAGTGCCTGACTATAAGAGGTTCATATACATGATTAATATGACCAGTCCCTAAGGCAGACCTTCTTATATGCATGGGAAGTAGTCACTTAAAGCTATGGTAGGTTACTCCCATTTTGAACAACACATGCATCCAGATAAATAGCTTACAGTGGAAAAAAGTCATTTTTAAAGAGCTAATTGATGTGCATGTGTAGGAGGAAAATGCAGGTAAGGTTTGAGACCTCAGAACCTTTTGCATAGGCTTTCTCTGCCCGTGGAATAAAAATCCACCAAGTAGCGAACTGCAGAGTATACAAAATCTTTAATAAAAATAAGAATCTCAGATCCTTTTGAGCATAGGCAAATTGTGAGTATGGTGTAAAGAATATAGCAATGTAGAGGGGTGTCCTGGGAAAACAGTTTTTATTGTACTGCAGATTTTAAAAAGTTTGTTAAATGCAGGCCAAATGGCTAGAGTATCTATAGCTGGTTGCTTTTGGTACCTGCTGTGAAAGGGAGAATGCTCCTCATCTCAGAGCATGGTTATATGGTGCTCCAGTCTGGTGTCTTCACTTTTAAGCTTCTTCCCAAGTCTAGGAGTTAGTGAGGGCTTTTGTATTCAGATTCTTATTCTCTTCAGGTTCCAAATGGTGAAGTCAGGGCACTTGTGTTTTGATTCTTCCTGTTTTTATGTTCCAGGTGGTGAAGTTCGTGCAAAAGAGGACTAGGTAGCTCTGTGACTGGCTGGATAAAGGATTGGAAACCTGGGAGGGACCAGGTGGAAGGGCAGTTAACTAATTTCCTGAGAAAAGGGAGGTGGTGTCATGGGGCCTGGTGTGGGTAAGATGAATGACAGATGTAATCAGTATGGGTATGAGCTGCCAATCACACTAGGAGGCTAGTGTTTGGCCCCCTTTTCTCACTTCTAACAACAAAAGGAAAGCCCAAGTCTCAAATGAGTAGTAGAAAATATTTTCAAATAAGTGAAAGTTGCTGTTTAAGTTTGTGCACAACATGAGCATTTTCAAACTCATTACAGTTACTGTTTAGATTTGTACACATATAGTCATCACAATAAATAAATAAATAAAAAGTGACTTGTTTCCCATGTTACTAGTTCACCAAATAAACCATGCCAAGGTGGATGCAGTGATTTAAAAATCTAAATTCCTGAATGGCTTTTTCATATTGGCAGCTACAATCAGAGTTAATTAACAGTTTATATCTAAATTAAAAGGAAAACCACAAGTAATGATGAAGCACTGTGTCACACAAAAATGACTGTAATCCACTGGTTTTGATTGTAAAAGCCTCCATTCTCTCTAACGGCTTCTTCCTCCCCTGTTGCAATGTTCTGCGATGATGTCAGATCACCGGAAGTATTGCTTGCTGAGTCTGCCGGTTTTAAGGTGGAATTACATTTCCTTTCTCTATACAGCCTGTGATCCCTGTTTACTTTCTTTTCTTTCTTTTGCCTCAAAGAATTGTCTATGGCATCAACTTTAAACTGTATTCACCTTAGAACATCATCAATTTCTTTTGGTAATGCAGCCAAACTGAATTTATGTATAAGCCCATCGATCCACTAAGCAAGCTTATGCTCCTCTTCTTCATGGTGTTCCTTAAGTACTTTAAGGAATGCCAGACCTGTGTCTTCACAGATCTTTTGCCATTTGTTAAGAAGAGTGTTGCTAAAAATACCATTGGGAGTATAATGTACCTGCAGACCCTTAGGGGCCCGTTTTATATCCAGACTGTATTTCAAAAAAGCAATGTCCCACTGAAGTTTTTTATATTTTAAAAGGGAAGCTTCTAAGTCCTTAAACAACCATTCCTTGTTAAGAGTGACTCTGGGCATGGAGTCTGATAGCCCTGAAATGTCCTCTGCCTCTATGGTAATAACTGCTGGTGCTGCCATTAAATCCTTGACCATACCTCTCCAGAAACAATTCTGTTCATCTGGACGGTATGGCAACTCCACATGCACAGCTTTGTCAGCAGCTTGTGAATCCATAGGAAATGAATGAATAGTCACATTCAACAAACTGTCTCCCTCCTATAGTGCTCCAGTCTGAGACATCTTGCAAGTAACAGAAAAAATTCAAGAAAAAAATGCAGACTTGTCTCATACCTTGTGTAACTTTTGTAAAATTAAAAAGAAAACCACAAGTAATGGTGAAGCACTGTGTCACACAAAAAAGACTTTAATCCGCTGGTTTTGAATGTAAAAGCCTCCATTCTCTCTAACGGCTTCTTCCTCCCCTGTTGCAACATTCTGCGATGACATCAGCTGACTGGAAGCATTGCTTGCTGGTTCTGCCGGTTTTAAGGTAGAATTACATTTCCTTTCTCTATACAGCCTGTGATCCCTGTTTACTTTCTTTTCTTTCTTTTGCCTCAAAGAATTGTCTATGGTATCAACTTTAAACTGTATTCGCCTTAGAACATCATCAATTTCTTTTGGTAAGGCAGCCAAACTGAATTTATCTATAAGTCCATCGATCCACTTAGAAAACGTATGCTTCTCTTCTTCATGGTGTTCCTTAAGTACTTTAAGGAATGCCAGACCTGTGTCTTCACAGATCTTTTGCCATTTGTTAAGAAGAGTGTTGCTAAAAATACCATTGGGAGTATAATGTACCTGCAGACCCTTAGGGATATACCCAAATCCTGGGTTGAACAGTTCAGTTTTTTAGCTGTATGATGTATGGTTTATTTTTCTGAGTTTAAGTATACTTTTAATGGAAATGCTTGCATTTAGACCAGGGTGGTGGTGAGTGTTCAGCCAGATCTGCCAGTTTAACTCCATTTTTTGAGGATGCCATTTTTGCTTACTTCAAGTGGTCCCATACTGAGCTTGTCCATGATGTGGAAATGGAAACCTCCATGACCCGGGAAATCTCGGCAGTGCTCCACTAGTTGGTTCTTGTGGATCTGGAGTCTGATGTCAGGCAGGTGGTGTGCTACTCTGATTTTGAAATTGTTCACAGTTTTCCCTACATAAAATCAACTGCAGCTGTTACACAGTGCACAGTATATCACAAAAGCAGTGCTGCAATTACTAGAATAAATGCTGTTGATTTTTCTCCTGAGTGCTGAACAAAAGAAGTATTCCTTTTTGCCATGTATTTGCAGTAAGTGCAAAAAGGGACTTGTCCTCCTCTGGTCTGAATTTGCACTGTAACCATTCCCTAATGTCCTTGGCTCACTTGGAAAACAAAACAAGAATGAGGCCTTAGGACTTTTCCAGATGTTTATTGTCTGTAATCATCATCCAGATGTGAGTCATATTTTTTCTGATTGTTTTGTAATGTAGTATAAAAGTGAGTGCCATGCTTCTTTTTGTTTTGTGCTCTTGTGGATTCCAGTGTTGGTTTCTATTGAGTCCTAGAAGTCTCCCAGAAGGACTCTCAAAATGGGGTCCTCTGCCTCTTTTAACTTTCTGATGGGGTTGAGGATGGAATTCAGTAAACTGTTGTGCCCCACAGTCAGGAAGTGTTGTTATAGGCTGATTAGATTTGTAATGAAATCTCTAAGCTCCTTGGAGATGTGCAGTTCTCATCCCCTGAGATTGTATAACATTTCTCTTAGTGATTGAGTATGCATGCTTTTACTGTGTGGCCTGGTTGGTTCTCTGAACAGGTTGTTAGACAGGCAGTTATTTTCAGTGTCCTTGGATATAGTTATGTCTAAAAAATAATCAAGATCTTGCTGGGAGAGTTTGTGGATTTTGGGAATTACTGACATGGTTGTAAAAGTCATTCACTCTGGCTTCCTCCACCTCCCATATGATAAAAATGTCACCAATGAAATGGAGATAGCTTTGACAATATTTCCATTTCATTGATGACATCTTTATTGTCTGGGAGAAGGATTTTATCAGTGAAATGGAGATAGCATTTCATCAATGCAAAACAGGAGCTTTGGTACATTGCCCCTTCCTCCAATTTTCCAAAAGCCCCATAGCTATTGCAGTAGTCAGCTCATAAAACCTGTTATCAAACATGATTAGTTGTTCCTAAGAGTTAGATCCAATAATCTTCCAAGAACATCTGTCCCTCAAAGTAATACATTCCTGCCCTTTTCGTATGCCTCTGTTACAGTCTGAATACAGTAGCTGTGTGGAAGTATTGTATAATGTGCTACCACATGTAGTGCAACCAGGATTGTGTAATTGCTTACTGGAATATTTCTAATTTTACCCACAAAATCATGAGAGTGTCTAAAAGATTTTTTTTGGCCTCTGCCATTGGTATTATCTGGGCATCAAGGTAGACTGATATTGCCTCAGTTATGGAACCACTACTTAACACTACTGGTCTGCAGGGAAGATGAAAGATATTCCCGTGGGGTTTTGCTATCCCATATAAGATTGGTATTTTCATGTGGAGAGTGACCAAAAAGTCAAAAGGACTGGCACCTAATAAGTCATCTTACTGCAGCATTTTTAGTTGCTCTCTCAAATTATTATAAACAACACTCACAGTGTTAAAATCACATTTGCTGTAAAACCTGTTGTTGTCAAGCATGGCCTCAATCTTGTAGTTATAAGAGGCTGTATCTGTGACTTGGATGACCCCCCCCCCCAGTTCTCCACCTTCATGACTCTGCAGGTCTTATCTCTGCTGTTTGCTAATGCTGTATAACTTCTTTCTAGGTGGTTTTACTGAGAGCCTTGCAGATATCAGCCTGGCTTTTTCTGTCATAAATACTCAAGGTGGGGTACACAGGAGGGAAAAAGACACTGAGCTTTTTCCATTTATACCATTGTCATTTCTTTCATTGTTGCTTCTACCTTTTTTTTTTAACTTGAAAAATATTTTGAGATTCAATTGTCTAACATACAGTTTAACATCTATCACTGTTACCACCAAGTTACTTCTGTTAAAAGGTATAAAAGTCAGACCCTTACCTAAGATGTCTTATTCTAGCTGAGTCAATGGTTTTGTCAAGTGGCTCCATATCTTAATACTATTTTGTTGTTAGTTCTGGTGGGCCCCTTCTGTTGTGTTGATCCGTCCAAGTCCCTAAGCTCCCTGGCCCCTTCCAGGACCTGTTCCTCTGTTGTTGGTGCACTTGCAAACACCTCTGAGTCAGAGTGGTAGGCTGTTCCATTGTCTGCCTCCCTCTTGGGTTCTAGTTGATGAGTGTCTCCCTCAGTGGTATTATCTTCATGTCCTGTTGTCTCATGTTGATGCTGGGTGCACCTAAGTCAGAATCAGGTTCCTGGTGGCCCTGTTAAAAATCCTGCATGTTGTCTCCTTCCACATCTCTCTGGTCAGCAATGGGTGTGGTCAGGCTTCATTGTATTCCACCATAATTCTGGGGGCTTTGGTTAGGTTTGTCATGCTTCCAGTGCCTAGCACACTGTTTACCACTGTTGTGTCTAGGTGGATATCAACTTGTCTTGACTGAAGTACAGTTATGTACCACCATAACATCCAGGATAGGTTTTATCCCATAGTAAGTTAAGCAGAGCGGACGCTAAGTGAGCACCCTATACTTTGTATTGTGCTTTGCTTAACATCCATCTGTATAATGGCAGATTGCATTTACATCCACTTTGCACAGTATGGATGTAAATGCGATCAGACATTGGTGGAAGGACATTAAGTAGCACACAGTTGAATGTGGGGTTTGTGGTTCCTGCTTGTCCCTTAAGTCCTTGTTGATTTTTTTCTGTTTTTCTTAACTTTGTTTTCAAAGTCAGTGATTCTATTTTCAAGATCTAAAAATCTGGAAAGAGAGTCAGCCTTGTCCTTGTACCTTTTCTTTTGCAAAGCAATTGTGCAGTTCTAATTAACTGTACAGAAGGGACAGCAGCCATATATCACACTATCTGCCATGGTTTGCTTTCATGTCCTCTCCTAAAAAAATAACTCCATGCTCCAGTCATCACTGCATGAGGAGCAGGGTTTCCCTGTCCTTCTCCACCTCCATCAACCAGAAATAATGTACCCGCATTCTGTATTAGCACTTCGTATTTACTGATTTTATTTGTGTCTATATTAAATCATCAAAGGATCACATTATCAAATGGTATTTCATTGGAAATTCCATTCTTTGAACCCCACACACCCCTCACCAATTATATATAACAACTCCAAGATCACACTACAGTAGGGAAAGGGCATATTTCTTGATCCCTACAATAATGGGATCTAATTCAGAAAGGTTTGACAAATGGCATGTTTGATTTATTTATATAAATGTAACATGTATTTTTTTTCTAATGGTCACATACCCCAAGACTAATTATTTGTCTGTGTGCTGCTTCAAGCACATCGCACATTATAAAAAATCACTTGTTTGATACTTTTACCCTCATTTTCTTACTGAAAAATACTCAGATCTTTCATTAGCTACTGCAAACTCCTAATTTTTAAGTGATTATAATACAACAGTGACCTTCAAAAACTGGTTGGCACAAACAAGAATTAAACAAGAAAATTCAATTACCTCTGTTTTTCATTTTTAAAAAACAATTACAATGCAGGAAAATGAGCAAGATCAGTGAAAAGCACAACACTTTACAGTGAAAATGACAGAAAAAAGTGCAAAAATCATTCAAAGCACTTACCTGTGCTGGCCACATCCATACCTACTGTTACTGGGAGTCACCTGAATTGCCATCCTCTTTCTTTAAGGTTCCAAAGGCATAAGTCACATCTCAGAAATGTGTTAGTCATTGATGATTCCATTGTAAGACAAAAGACACAGTACCTAGCAGGCTGTCAAAGCATGCGGGGACAATTAGCTTCTCCTCTTGCACCAAGATGTCACTAGAGCCTTTAAGACCTTGCACTGCCTCAGACACAGCTATAATCCTGAGTTTCAAATAGGTTTGTAGGTTCATAGGTTAGTACTAGGCTAGCTGCCTGTGTGGGCCATTTTAAACCTAGCTAGTTTCCCTTTTTGTACTTAAAATAACCTACCCATTTGGTTATAAATTGGCCTTACCCATCCCATGGTTAATAAGTATATATTACCTTTAATGAGAATAACTAGGATCATTCTATAGATAGTTTGAGGGGACGCATGCTACAGTTTGCAAGAAAACAGTTTTTGCTCAAAAAGATGGAAGGAAATGCTAACAGTACAACAAAAGAGACACTGCGTATGATGGCACTAGCAATATTATGCATTAATGACCTGCTACTTACAAATTGTGCAGTCACTGTTTGCACCCCATCTATATGAGTGGTGGATCTGCCACTGGTTTAAAAAATGGAAGAGACATCGTCTGTCTATTTAAGATAGTCTTGAAAGTATTTCAGGATAGGACACCTGGGTGGTACAGCTTAAACTGTAAATTCCATGACATCAGAACAATTAAGGGAAACAAAAGATGGAGTCTTGAATATGTGCATTTCTATCAGAACAACAGAAAAATGTATATGTTCATAACTCATTTGCTAAAAGAGAAAAGATCAAGTCTTCCTGAAAATGGAGAATTATTTTTAATTCCAGTTGCATAAGAACATGTTAATATGGTTTGGACATATGCTGAATTTGTCAGCTAAAAATTATGAAAATGCACATTTGAGTTAAATGATAAAAAAGGGACAAAATTGTTATGCAAGACTTTATTACTCAGCAGTATAGGACCATATCTCTCAAAGTGAAATATTTTGAACACAATGTCATAAACCTCAGCTAAAGAACGCACTTATTTGGGCATTCTCAATAAACAGCATCATCTTCTTGTTATGAACTTCACTGCATATGAGTATAAACTTGAGGGACATGTAAACAAGCCCAGTCACAAAAAAAAAAAAAAAAAAAAAAAACTTTCATATTCAGGAAAAATGTGTAAAAATTGTTATACCTGGTATGTTGAAATCTTAGGATATATTTAGACATTTGTAGCATGCCCTAGCCTGAGAAGCTGGGTATCTGCCAATAGTGGAAAGTAAAGATAAAGCATTATGCTTGACTGTGATGTGCCACACTGCACTGAAGACCTACATATAAAAAGTTATAAGTCCACAATTTAATATTCAGTGTAACATTTTCCATCAATAAGGAGATGCTCAACTACAGAATGTACCAATAACTGCTATGCCCTTAGGTTTCCAATGCAGCTTAATACTGAATTTGACTCCACGAGTATGAAATCTTCAGACAATAGAGTTTTGAGTCATGACATTCTGCAGCTAACAAAAAAAATCAATGACATACGTAAGATTTTCACTTCTTATACAGTTATAACTCAGAATTAATATATTCTGCATTGTCAAACATCTCAGCATGAGCAGTAATCGTATATCCCATCTCCGTCAGAAGAAAGCAAGAATAATGTAAAAAGTCAAGTGATATGTCTTCATTTGAAAGTATACAATAACATCTTCAGGGTATAATAATGGGACTATGATACTTAAAGGCCTAAGAACTCCTATATGAAGTGTCTATGAACAAAAGGTAATTTTCACTACATCGTTGAGATTTTAACATAAAACTTTCAATATGACAAATAATCAGCTGTAAAATTATGTAAAATTTCTATTATTATAATACAGTTCTATTATACACTTATATTTTCAGTCCAGCAAATTTTTATATTTGATCTTATTCTGTAGCTGGATTAGGCCATGAAGTTCAAGCCATGGCATATTACAACTTAACTACTGGTGAAATGTACGGCATTTTTATTTTGGATGGCCTTAAAATAAACTTGACACATATTCAGTAAAACTGTGTAGACAACATATGCAGAAGTTATATCCCCTTACAAATGGAAGCCAAGAATAATGTTAAATGTCAGACTTTTGATAGTGAAACACTTGTGAACCCTTGCATTTCATACTTGTCTGTAAAAGGCAATCATAAAGTATGTTTTCAGAGTGCATAATAAAATTTATAGAAAATGATAACATGCAATCCAGTATAAAATGTGTCTAAGATTGCAAATCTACTTTAATGGATTTAAATGCAGCTAAACAAAAATTTTGACTCCCCTCAAGTTTGGCCATGACATGCCATAGAATATAAGCCAACGCATGCATATATGTTGATGTTGGGACTAAAAAATATCCCTTTGTCCCCATACTTGCATATCTGTATATATATATATATATATATATATATATATATATATATATATATATATATATATATATATATATATATATATATATATACATGTGTGTGTGTGTGTGTGTGTGTATATATATATATATATATATATATATATATATATATATATATATATATATGTGTGTGTGTGTGTGTGTGTGTGTGTCTTTTTTTTTCCAAATATTTTTTTATTTTCCAAATAATATAATGTTTAACAATACAATCATCAATAAACAAGTATTATAAACCTTTACATACACTATGTACAATTGACCTGAACAAAGGAGGGAAAAAAATTAATAAAATATGTGAAATTAGTAACAAAAATGTATAATATTCAATTAATAAAGTATAAAGTTACACATTATTTAGGGTTCATTTTAATGTCTCAATAAGAGTTAACATTTTTTCCCAAGGATTGTTTGTCCATGTTTTAGGTGAAATTCTCAATTCCTTCTCCTTGATTTCTAATGTTGCTATTTCTTCCATCCATCTCAAGAATTCTTCCAGAGTAGGTCCTTGTGAAGACTTCCACTTTCTAGTTATACATTTCCTTGCCACAGCTAGTATGGACCAAAGTAGGTATAGATGTTTTTTATTCATTCCAATAGTATCATTAACATTTAAGAGGACTAAAGATTTGGTTAAAATAAAGGTATCTGTGAATATAGCTTGGAGAAAAATAATAATTTCTTCCAAGAATTTTTTTCTATTAATACAATTAAAAAATATATGAGACCGATCAGCTTTACAGTTCAAAGAACATCTCCAACAAATGGATTTATCAAGTGAATTGAATTTGGCTAGTTTATCAGGTGTAATAAAAGTCCTGTGAATATATTTCCATGTAAATATTTTCCATACTTGTAAATTAAATGTTAAGTTACACAGAACATAAACAATTTGTTTTACTCTCAATTGATAGATTAGTGTGACATCCTTTTGCTATGAAATTCCAATATCTTGCATTAGGGTTAGTTTTATATGTTATCAACATTTTGTATAATTTTGAAATTAGATTCGTCCAATTATAATTGTCATAAATAACTTCAGATATAAGACTTATCAAATTTGGATTAGTTTTATAAGGAGAATTAATAATTTTACTATTAAGATCCTTAACATATGATAATATGATTTGTAGTATCAACCAATCTGCTGATGGAATGTCATATTTATTCTGAATTTGTTGAGTGTCTAATAATACTTGATTCTCTATACAATATTGCCAACAAGTGAAGTTTTTCCCCTCCCATCTAGTTAAAATAAAATTATGAATTTTATTGAAAAAATTCTTTGTAGAGCTAAAGGGTATTATCAAGTCTAGCCAAATCTTTAATATCTGTGTTAGTATATATAAATCTTCTGAATAAATTGTAAATATTATTTATATAATTTACGTTTGTTGGTTTTGTTATATTATATTGAATATTAACAGTCAATATGTGCCACATCCTATTTTGTTCACTTAATATACAATTTTTAATTATTTTATTTTCATTTAGAAAAATAATAGTGTGCAATGTTTTCCATGTTGAAGAATAATTAGAATCTATCCAATTAATGATAATTCTTAATATGGAAGCTTTTATGTATGATTCTAGATCTGGAAGTTTAATTCCACCCATATCCCAAGTTCTAATATGATGTGTATAGGCTATTCTATTTTGTTTTGGATACCAAAGAAAGTTTAATAGAATGTTATATATTTCTTTCAAGATTTTCTTGTTAGGTACTATAGGAAGAACTTGTGCAATGTAATTCATTTTTGGAAGTATTGTCATTTTTATTATTTGTAATGTGTCTTCAAACCTCAAGAACATTTTATTCCAGCTTACTATTAACATTGTTATTTTATTAATTATGTTGCTGTAATTTGTGGCTAACGTAGATTCCAAATTATCACATAGTGTTATTCCTAAATATTTTATTATGGGAACTTGTTTTCCTATCACACAATTTGTAGTTAAGGTAAATTCTCTGTTTTTATTTAAATATATATAATTAGATTTTACCTTGTTAAATCTAAGGCCGGAAATATGATAAAACCTTTCCACTATTTCATCTAGTTTTTGTACTGATTTCTCCAAGACAGATAACGTGAGTAAAACATCAACAGCAAATAACATAATTTTTGAATTGAGTTGACCATATACATCTATGCCTGATATATTAGAGTTGTGGTGTACTAATGAGGCAAATAATTCAATTCCTAAGGCAAACAGGATGGGAGACATCGGACATCACTGCTTTGTTTCTTTGATTATTTCAATAGCCTTCGAGGTAAATTGCACAAGTTTTACATAAGCCAAACTGTTTTTATAAATATTCTTTATTAGCGTAATAAAATTAGTAGGAAATTCAAACAATTCTAAAGCCTTAAAAAGAAAATCCCAGCTCAATGAATCAAAGGCTTTTTCTATATCCAAAGCTACTACTAGAGCTTCTTGGTTGTTTCTGTTTAGAAATTCTACGAGTGTTAGAATTCTTTTATATTGTCATATGTGTGTGTTTTATAAATGAATCCTGTTTGATCCTCATTTATTATGTGTGTCAATGATTTTTTTAATTTAACTAACTAATATTGACATGAATATTTCATAATCATTGTTAAGTAAAGATATTGGCCTATAAGATTTACACTGCAAAGGGTCTTTGTTTTCTTTTATAATGGGTGTAATTAAGGAGTATCTCCATGAAATTGGAGTTGTGTTTTGTGCTAGAATTTCATTCAAAGTTTTGTGAAACAATGATATTACTGAAGATGGAAATATCTTATACAATTCATTAATTATTCCATCAATTCACAGTGTTTTATTACTTTTAATTTTCTTGATTGTTTGAGTAATTTCTTTTAGAGATATTTGTTTTTGAATGTCTAACTTTAACTTTTCTGGTATCGCCTTTACCTTTACTAATTTCAGGTCTAAGTTTGATGTATTAGTTATATGTGAAGTATCATTATAATGGTCAGAGAAATAATGTTTAAATTCATCTAGTATATAATTTATATCCTAAACCTTTTTTTCCCTCCTTCATGTATAATACTTGTAATATTATTTTCAATCGAATGTTTTTTTAATCTTACTGCTAAATTATGCATATGTTTGGGTGATACTGCATAGGAACTAAGTTTTAACCTTTCTACAGCTATTTTAGTTTTGCGAGTTAGGATTTCATTATATCTTTTGTTTAAGTCTTCCAATGCTTTTTTATGATTATTTTGTGTGCAAGTAGATGAATTAATAGTGAGATCTGTAATTTGTTTTGGATGTTACATAATTCTGATTTCCACTCTTTTAGCTTGTTTTTATACTATGAAATAATTTTGCCATTTAGATAGGTTTTCAAGGTATCCCAAAGATTAATTACATTTATCTCAGTAGTGTAGTTTATATCTAAAAAGAATTGTACTTCTGAATCTAACCAAGGTTTAAATTGTTTTAATTTTGTAATGTAAGCTGGAATTCTTGACATAAAAATTAATTTCTTATAATTTGTATGTATTTTGAGAATTAATGAATTATGGTCTGAAAAGGGACAAGGGATTATGGAAAAATGTATTATTTTTGAATTTAGCTCTTGAGATATGAAGAATTTATCAATTCTTGTATGTGTCCCAAATCTGTGGTCTTGGTGTGAAAATAATAATGAATTGTTCTCCTTATAAATAAATGTATCATTTAGATTTAAACTTTCTTCCCATTTCTTAAGTAGCTTCCCTATAGAGCTTACATGTAAATTTATTTTGCTTGTGGTCTCTGATTTACCCAATATACAATTAAAGTCACCTCCCAAAATCAAATTTCCTTTATATGCTCTAGTTATTAGATCCATGTGTTTTCCTATTGTCCCATCCCCAATACCTGGAAACCAATATATATTTACTAATGTCCAGAGTCTATTGTTATATTTTGCTTTTACTATGGCTAAGAGTCCTTATTTATCTTCATATTTGTAAATGATTTGAGGCATAATTATATTTTTCCATAACATTAAAGTTCCTTTAGTCTTTTTCTTATATGAAGAGTGAGATAAGATCAACAATTCATTAGGATTCCAGCTAAAGGTATCATTTGTTTTGAAGTGAGTCTCTTGAAGAAATAGTACTTGTACTTTATTTAATTTCATATATCTTAATAAATTAGATCTTTTCCTTGGGTTGTTTAAACCTTTAGTGTTTAAGGATAAAATAGTCAAGTCCATTCTCAGTATTTAATTTTACATCATATTTGTTTTGTATTATATTTTGTAATACCATACCAAATGTAAAATGTGTAACTACTGTGTTAATAATTCTCATTGTAGTCAATATTTAAATTTTGTTCAAATAACTTAAAATAGAGTTTAGTTCAGGCCAATAAAAAAAGAAAAAATAAAAATGCCAAAATTACTTGCATAACAACAAGTATATAAATATTTTTGTAAACTCTCTAATGTACATGAAGTGAAATACACTTCCAATCTGCTAGATGAGAAGAAATGTAACAGACTGCCTACCATAACTTCCCTCATGAAAAAAGAAAGAAGAAAAAAACTAATCCCTTTTGAACTCCAGTGCACCTTTTCTTTTATCTTGGAGACTTAACAATATTAGTTATTATTTCCCTATATAACTATTAGCAATGAATTAACATAATGTATGGAAATGAGTATTGATTTGGTAATACAATTTAATTTTAGATTAGATTAGACTTCTGTTTTAGAATATAATCATCCTATCATGCAATACTTAAACATTCATAAAGTAAAATCTCATTTATAACACAGTAAATGTTGCTTAACATTAGCTCTCTTTAGCCTGAGAGTAGTATATATACATATTAATAGTCTCCAATATTCTGATATGAACAATATACTGATTTCGTTAGATAAACACTCTCCTAAATACTAAAAGTATATTATAACTGAGTGAAGTAGATTTAGAAATGTATCAATAAGTGAAGATAAATACAGATAAATCTATTTAGAACACTTGAATCATACTACAAAAACTATGTAGTCCATAGAATAAACCCTTAGAGTTGTGTTCACTAGAGATGATAATGTAAATATGTTTGAGTGAACAATACATGTCATAAATCTCTACGTATCTCTCACATGCTTTCAATTAGAGACAAATGAAAGCATAACCAGATTCAGTTTATTTTATGTCCACCCATGAATGTAGTTGTGACAAATTAAAAGAAAAAATGAAAAAAGACAACATTAGACCATAGTGATCACTCATTGATGAAGAAACAGAAGCACTTTGCCCTGATAAGTGGTCATGTGGATGAGCAATTTATAAACTTTGTAATACTAATGCATAGTTATAATATCAATTCATATCATGAGAATATCATCACAGAATATTGAACAAAATGCTAGTCAAGACAGAGCATTACTGAAGCTATTCTGCACAGTCACCGTTCCTTAGATTGTTTATATTAGAGTGTTTATCAAAGACTGTGTCATGCAGCAAGATACAAGAGTAGGCAGACTCCCTTCTTTGTTATTAAATTGTTAAAAGTAATGACACTCTAAAAAATACAAAACCTATTAAACTGAAAAGTGCCTTAAGAAATATCTCGATCTCATATCTATTTAATTAGTGTTCTACTTGAATTTCTCATCAAGAGATATAGACTGTGTTTACTTCAAGTGTAACAATGTAGTCTGTAATGCTTCTATTACTTTTTCAATTAGATGTTATTCAATGTTACTATACATTCTTCTTTCTTGTGTTATCTACATGAAAAACAGCTAGTGCAGAAGAATGTTTCAAATAACAGTATTGTCAGAACCCAGTAACGGAACTCTGTTTATAATGACTAACTGTTTTTTCCACATTTAAAAATATGGATATCTATGTTACTTTTAAAATTGGAATTTGAAGTCTAGTGAAGTCAAAAAGCCACAGAAAATGTGATTCAAAATAATCAGTTCCTATTATGCAACAATGAGGTGAACTAAATATACTATTAATAAAAAGGGAGATGAGAAAAAACATTTGTGTATATGTTGTCTCTGATGTTCCTTTACATATAACAAATTATACTAAAGTGAAAGATAACATTTGAATCTGGTTTTCCTCACAGCCTATGAATGAGATGTAACTATACTTCTAGAAGTCACTCTAAGTTATAAAACCATTTAACATTATCAGACACAACCACTAGACTTGTGATGAGTATGTTGCATAAAGTATAAGTTTAAGAAAAAGTATAAATGTCTCAGAGTATAATAGGCAATATAATAGATAAAATACATACATTTTGAGGTAAAGTCCAGAAGTCTATATCTTTGTTGATTCTTTGAGAGATTTGAAAGACTGTGTAGTTTTAGAATCAGTTCTTTGTTTCTTTTTCCTTACGTCAGACCAAGTATTTTCTATTGGAGATCTTTTCAAGTTGGTGGAAACAGTCCAGTCCATTTCTTCAGGAATTGTGATGATATTATTGTTCTTGATGAAGGTAGAAGCTTCTTCAATTTTGTTAAAGGTTCTCAATTCATTTGAATAGAAAATTCTGATTCTAGCAGGATATGCCATCTGTACTTTTATTTTATTTTGTTTGAGAAGTTTCACTAATGGCCAAGATTTTTTTTCCTTGTTTCTAACACTTTTGCAGAATAATCATTGTCAAATCTGATCCGACTCTGTTTATATGTTATGGGACTATTTCTCTAGGATGTTTTTAAAATGAGCTCTTAATCCAAGGACAGGAACTTTAACAAAATTGATCTTGATGGTGCATTAGGTGAAGAAGGTATATATTTTCCTGTGGCTCGGTGAGCTCTTTCTATTCCATTTGATAATCCCTCTTTTAAATCAAGCACTTCAAGAAGCCAGGAATCCAAAAAGGTGATGATGTCTTCTCCCTCTGTTTTTTCTGGAAGGCCAAATATTCTTATATTAGTTCTCCTCTCCCTATTCTCTAAATCATCCACTTTATTAAGTAGCCAGTTATTTTGGTGAAGTAAGAATTCTGTCTGATTTTCCTCTTATTTGAGTCTTCCATCTATGTCATTTAGTGATGTCTCCATATCAAGTTATTTACTTTGTTGTTGCTGCAGTATTTATTTTAGCACATCTGTTTACTTTTGACAGTTTTCCTTGAGACTTTCCAACTTATCAGTGAATCTATCTATTTTCAACATCAGTTCGTGTAATGTGGAAGACCTCAGTTGTATCTCCTTCTTCAGAGTGGTTTCTGAGTGAGAATTCTTTAAACTGGCTGTTACCAAACAGGTGTGTTGTTCTCCAGAATATTTTGACAGGTAAAACTCAATATTTCTTGAAATTTGGTAGAGTTGTAGTTCTTAAGCTCCTTAATTTTTTTTTTCTATTTCTGGTTAATGAAAATAATTTTTTCCCTGTTTTCTAGTACTGTTTGGTGGAGCTCTAAAAATGTTGCTTATCTGTTTACCATCTAGGTTCCACCCTCTGTATGTGTGTGTGTCTTAGATGTATAGGTATTAGATACATAGATATGCATACACAAGTGGATAGACATAGAGAGATCAAATTACATAAATATATACAGAGATAAATTTAGATTTACATTTGATATGATATCATATGGACATGATTTTTTTTTATTTCTTATATAATAGCGGCTCCCAACATGATTTTTTTTTTATTTCTTATATAATAGCGGCTCCCTAAAGATATATAGGTTCATAGGTTCATAGGTTGGTACTAGGCTATCAGCCCTAGGGCCTATACAAGTCTAGCCATAACTATTTCCCTGGCTATTTCTTCCCACACTATTTACTTCCCTGGACCCCTGTCTAGCAGGGCGACTGACGTGATCCCTCGGGTGAATTTCCTTTCTCCCATCCAATTGTCAAGGTTCCTTTTGAAGAGGACCAAAGAGGCACTATGCTTGACATGTATGGGCAATCTATTCCAGAGTCTGGGGAGTCTCTGGGTCAGGAACCTATCCCTCCAGCATGTTTTGTTTATTGTGATGACAAGGTTTAGATCCCTGGAGTGTGTGGCTCTGAGGGATTGGGATTTCTTTAAGTGTAGCATGTCCAGCAGCTCTGGGTTTGACATGGCCTTATATGTTAAGCAAAGATCGCCTCTGAGTAGACGATATGTGACAGAGTATAGCTGGTGTTTTTTAAGGTGGTCAGCATAGGGCATCTGCTTTAGGCCTGTGATTCTTTTAGTGAGGTATTTCTGTGGCCTTTCCAGTTGTTGCAGATGTCTTGAGAAGTACATACCAAACGGGGCATTGCATTCTATAATGGGTCTAATGAGGGATGAGTACAGTGGGACAATGACCTCCTTTTTTCTGGATGAAAAGCCCTTAGTAATGAGGTATGCCACATAGAAGGATTTCCTGACTGTTGTGGCAATGTGGTTATCGAAGGTGAGACCACTGTCCACCTGTGTCCCTAAGTCTCTTATCAAACTTTCGGTGTTTAGTGTACTGCCACCTATATGGTAATTCATGGATACATGTTTTTTCCCAAAGGGGATAACTATACATGTCTTGGCATTGAGCTTGAGCCCGTGGCTCTGGCACCAAGCATCTGTTTCTGTAAGGCCCTTTTGTAGAGTATCCACATCATTTGGGAATTCAATAATGGCTCCCAGTTTGCAGTCATCTGCAAACTTTGCTATCCAGAGTCCCTTAGTGTTGGCCTGTACTTCAGAGAAGTATATATACATATATATATATATATATATATATATATATATATATATATATATGCCATGGCCTGAAGCTCAATGACAAAAAGTGTATTGTCATCCCCTTTGGTAAAAACACTGTACCCATGAACTACCGCATAGCTGGTAGTCTACTTAATGCTGAAAATGTGATAAGAGACCTTGGGACACAGGTGGACAGTAGTCTCTCCTTTGATAATCACATCACCACAGTGGTCAGGAAATCCTTCTACATGGCTCATCTCATCACAAAAAAATTCTCATCCAGAAAAAAGAGGTCATTGTTCTCCTCTACTCATCACTCATTAGACCCATTATAGAGTACAACGCCCCTTTTGGTATGTACCTCACAAGACATCTACAACAACTGGAAAGACCACAGAAATACCTCACAAAGAGGATTACTGGCCTCAAACAAATGCTTTACACAGACCATCTCAAAAAACTACAGCTTTACTCCATTGCATATCGCCTACTCAGGGGCGATCTCTGCCTAACATACAAAGCTATGTCAAACCCAGAGCTGTTGGACATGCTCCACTTAAAGAAATCCCAATCCATCTGAGCTACACACTCTAGGGACCTAAACCTTGTCACCACAATAAACAGAACATGCTGGAGGGATAGATTCCTGTCCCAAAGACTTCCCATACTCTGGAACAGACTACCTATCTATGTCAAACAGAGCTCCTCATTAGCACTCTTCAAGAAAAATTCACCTCATGGATCACTTCTGTGGCTCTGCTCGACAGGGGTACAGGAAAATAATTTTCTTGGGTGGCTTAAGCCAGGGTACGTTTTTTGGCTAGGCTTATATAGGCCCTAGGGCCAATAGCCTAGTACCTACCTATGACCCTATATATATATATATATATATATATATATATATATATATATATATATATATATATATATATATATATATATATATATACTGAATGAGTGCTGCATTCTGCATTTGGAAAATAAGTCATGTCCTCCAAATGGAAAAAAATATAATTCAAAATATTAAGTGTGATAGATAATGCCCTATGATTCACTGTATGTGATACCAGTGCACACAAAAACTTATGTCAGTATCCTTTGATATTGTCTAAAAAAAAAACGTGAAACAAGATACAAATCTTGACAAAAAATGTAATTAAGAGTTAAATTCTGATTTTGAGGACAGAAATTCAGTTCCATTACCACTGCAGCTATTATCATGTTAGAACTGAAGAAATATATAAACTTTACATCTAAAGCAAAGACATGTCAGTAAAGATATATTCCAAACAAGTGACGCATTCTGTATCCTGAGCAGAATTCATATATACATCACTCACATCATAAAGTGTGCATAATATAAAAATGATAGATTGTAACATTTGTTACATAAATGCAAACATTATTTGGCAGCTTTCCTTTTGAAAGTTCAATATAAAATTATGTAATAAGTATAACAGAACACTTGGCTATAAATAATACCAAAGACTACAATTAATCCTTTCTGTCCTTGGTGACTACACCACAGTGATGAACTGACTTTAATATTTTTTCTGCTTTACAGTAAAGCTTATTCAGTGGCATACTACAACAACAAAGTCCTATTTCTGTGTTTATCTGTTTATATTAACACACACACACATATATTTACATACACAGATACTCACAAATATTGGTTTATGCGTATATATACATATGCATATATATGGGAGAACAAAATTTGAGTGAATGTGTTTAAAATTGACATCCATTAGTTGACATAATTTGGTTGACTAAATAGATGGTTGATGATGCGTGAGACTGCATAATTCACAGGGTTGGAAAATATTGTAACAAGCTCATCAATCTAAACAAACAACTAAGAGGCCAGATTGTCTACTATATATAATATATTTTATATTTTTTATATTTTTTATTGTTTTAGATTTTATATGTGTGTATACATTTAGTAAAAGTATATATATCAGCTGTGGTGATCGGTTATTTGTTGTTTTGATATGTTGCTCAACTTATAAGTAAAGGCATGGCATCTAGGTCCAGAGAGATCATCATATCACTATCAGGCCCATCATAGAGTGAAATGCCTCCTTCGGTATGTAACTAACCAGATACATAAACAACTGGAAAAGAATACAGGGAGCAAATACAGTACCCTACAATGATCACCACAAACTCTGTCTCTTTACTCAGCATCATTCAAAAGAGGAGATCTTTTCCTGGGATACAAGGCATCCCTGAACAGTGTTTTGATGAAGCATTTGCACATCTGCAAAACAAACAGCATCAGAACTGCTAGACTAAAAAAATCCTCAGTGATTTACTAGGTATGTGCCGAAAATTAGGTATGCGTGGAAAACGGTTGCACGTGATCTTTAAGTTAATGTTTAGAAATTATGGAAGGCATCTGCTGTTCATTCAAAAATTAGAACATTTACTGTAGTGTCATAAAAATGCTTAAGAATTTTTGTACTATAACACTAAGGTTTATTACCATAAGGAATAGTAAATCAGTTCATATTAAAAATGATTTAAACTTGTATGTAAGTGGTATTATGAGAAAGCGTTTGCATTTTTACAAATGTTTCCATGCACCAGATGTGCTGTAGCCATGCAATCACACAGTGTCTTCTGCCAGTTATATGGTGCAGTGTAACTGCTTATTATAGTGGGGAGCTTTTGCAGAAATATCACAGTACATTAAGTTTTGACCTATTTATCCGGAAGCCATGGTTTACTAATGTATTTTCATGATGATTTTAAGACTAATGTGGAAATGCTATGGCCGATTATTTTTTCATCCAAGCATAGTTTTTTAATGTCATGTCAAAACAAATGTCAAAAAAGAGCAATGCAATATGGAAAGTCTTACATCCAACATTTATGTATTATGTGCTTCATCCTTTGCATCTCTTTTCTGAGGTGGGCTGAGTAAGACTCTATGATGTTTCAGTACTCTTTTGCTCCATCTCCACTTGGAACTTTATTTGGATGTTACATAAAGTCTACTCAATGCTGAGGATGATAGGGAGCAGGCATATTTCACAATCACCCTTTAAGCTTTTAATGTTCACATCCAAGAAATTTCTTTGCACTAACCAACCTCATCCTTAGTAGTTAAAATGTAACTTTTTATTTAAAATAAAAAAATGTTGCTGCTGTTGCCATCTGAAAGTTATAACAGTGGTTCTACAATCATTTAAATAAATTATGGCAACTAAGTGATGACCAGTCAAATATTTCTACTGAAATATACCCAAACGTAGCCTGATAAAGTAAAATTCATAATTAAGTCATTATGTACTCCCTTAGTTTGAAGAGTTTCACACATACAAATAAACTGTACTAGCTTTTTTGTTAACATAGAAGCAGACAAATCAAAATACAAATCACCATTGGATCAATACTACAAGATGAAAACATTTAAAGACATCTGCTATCACAGTTGTCTTTCAATGTAAAATGTTCTGCTTCTGCGATAGTGAAGAATGCTTTTTTGATGTCCCATGCATTATCCTTTACTGAAATATAAAATGGTCATGTGATGCGCCCAATGTAATAAAAATTGCATAGGCAATTCAGACTGGAATATGGCCCGTACCTGAGTACATACCAGATTATCCCAACCAAACCATAAATCTAGATGAGATTTTGTAAGATATTTTTAGAGTAGCTTTAGGTTTCTCCAAAATGAGATATTTAAGCCAGAGTATATCCATCCTCACCTGCAAGCTCCACCATATATGTGATCCACTAATCCAACTCTGGTTCCTGAGCTATAGCCAAGGCTTTATCCCTGTACTTCAGGAAATTATATAACTAAGCATTAATATGACTTTTTGAATGCCATCACCCAAAATGTTTTTTGTTCCTAAACTGATCTATAACTTCTCTTTCTCATTGTTATAAAACATTGCATATAGAAAGAATGTACAGTACTATAGCTTGTTCAGTAAACACTCCTCCTTTTCTGCACTGCTGATAATGATGCCATCATCTCTATATTCATTGTATGATGACTGCAATTCACTATAACCCATAATGTATTTTTGACTATAAAACATGTCTCCTTTTTTCTTCCTTGTAAACAACTGCACTTACAAATACAGCTATAATGATATTGAATGAATGGCTAAAGGTAAATGGATTAAACTTTCTTTCTGATTGCTGTATATGTATACTCCACTAAAAATAGTAAAAACTGGGATGTTCAGCAAAACGATTAGCATGCAAATACAATTCTTCAAAATGTATTGCCTGAATAACTGTCAGTCTTTTATTAAAAAAGTGACAAAGGGAATTCTACAAGTGCTCAAGTCCAAAGCTCTCAGAGACAACTGTCTTGAACCAGGGACTTGAATATGACTTCAGATAAGCAGCTGTGGGGAGGGAACAGGAAGGGGAATTTAGGGTCAGGGAATCAGAGGAAGATTTTAAGGTTAGGAAGATGAGGGGATTTTAGTAGTAGTGACCAGAAAGGGATAGGGAGCAGGAGGGGAGTTTTAATATTAGCGAACAGTTGGGTACTTTAGGTTTAAGGAGGGAGAATGGAGTTTCATGGTAACAGAGTAAGAACGAAGGTTGAGAACTGGGTGGGAATTTACGCTCTGGTAGCGCTGTACATTTTTATAGTGTCATGTGCTAGAAGCGCTTTAAAAATGGAATATCAAACTAGTGTGAGTTTGAGCACTTGCCTTTTTGTGCGAGTAACAGCAAGCATTTCATGAGCTACATGCATATGACCACCTTTCACTAAACCTGTGACAACTCATCCAAACTTATAGGTCTGCTAGAAAAGTTCACATTACTGACAATACATTACATATTCTAGTTAACTTTTCTTTGCTTGTAGCTCTTAATTCTGTCTCAGTATTCCTTTTGAATTCATTTTCTGTATTTTCTTTGGCTGCATTCCTTTTTCTGTTATTTCAGTATTAGTACAGAAGTAAACACATCTAAGGTATCATTTACAATTATTCTAAGTGCATTCTCTACTTCTAACTTGCTGTCAGAACAATTTTAATCAAGATTGTATTCAATGATAGAGGTAACATTAGAGGATACAGTAAATCTGAATTGCCAGCATTAATATATACAATTTCTATTGCCCTAACATTTATTATTTTTGCATGTGTATATTTTATTCTGCAAATCTTTCCCTCCCCCAAGTTTCACATGCTTTTTAGTAATGCTAAATTCATCTGTAAACTTTTTTTTTTTTTGCATTCACTTATGTCCTCCTCTGAGTTAACGATTTGTGTCTGCAGCGTACTGAATAATGTAACCTGGCATCTTTTTTAAATTCCATGTAGCCTTTGCACATGTTCCACAGTTCATATGTAGCATTTCAACATTTTGTCATGTTGTAGTAGAACCTATCTGAAAAGCACAGTATTTGCTTCTTGTCACATTAATTGTGCATGTTTTAACAGTTCCATCCTTACTTTGCAAATGCAGGGTCTTTGATTATTTGCAAAAAATGTGGGACTCTATTTTTGTGTAAACTGATAATCACCTTAAATGCTAGCAGTATTTTGCAAACACTTAGCATATTGTTTACTATTGTCCAAATTCATGCACCCAAAACTGTACAATTGCTCCTGCTACAATTGCAAACATGACATTGTTTTGTTGGATAACGTTTGCTATTTTCACTTTGCTTATTAACACACGACAACTTCACTGTAACATTCTGAATTATAACAACGAATACCAGTAGTCTGCATCTCATAATCACACCTTTACCCCCAGGCATATTTTCTGAATTCAGTAACATAAAACCCTCTCAGTTGCCCCTTTTCTTGCAGGTGATTGACCTTCCAAGCAAAAATCATGCTCCCTCAGCAGACCTGTCCACTGAAAACTGCTGCTCAATATTGTACTTGTTTGATATTGTACCAGTCCAAAAAGAAAGTGAGGAAGGGATGGGGTGTGCTTGGGGGGTAAAACTGCACAGTGCCATCTGGTGTAGATAGGGGAATGAGGGATAATGGCAATGGGCACCACTGAATGTCAGAGAAACAGCATCCTGTTTAAATAATACAGGTCTCATGACTGCAATTAAAGCCATTCATGGGGTGGGCAAATCGTTTATACCACAAACTGTTTTTGTCCAAAATTCCACTCCCAAAGAAGATGCAGAAACACATGCTACAGCTGTGACCATGAAATTTATTTAGCAGGTAATTTTGATGGCTATTTTTAGTTGACTGAGTCACAAACTAAGACTATACAGTAAGCATTCAGAATTATAATAACCAATAACCATGTGTTTTGCGTATCATAATCGCATCTTCATTCCCAGGCATAATTTCGGAGTGGAGTGACGTGAAGCCCTCTTGGTTTGCATATCTTTACAGCCAAGTGGCCTAGTAAACACGTATCATCTTGCATGAGCCCAGGAAAGAGAAGGGGTAAGGGATAAGCGGAGGATAAAAGCTACCATTACCAGGCTAAAAAGCCTGATGTCCCTCTCTTTCTGGCCAAAACACATACGCCTTCACCAATTTAGTAAAATAACCTATCATATACTAGACATTGTTTGTGTTCCTAAAGAAATTACTGTTACTTCAAGTCAAGTTTTAACACTGTTGATGTTCAGTGATCATGGGGTTTTAAAGGTTAATTTCTTGCTAGAATATTGTGTCAAACTGATATGTAAACCAATGCACAGAAGGTTACTTACAGATTATATGGAAGCAAAACAGTCACTATGTAAAACTAACTGGAGTGAGGTATCCAGTGGAAACACTGCAGATACAATGTGGAAAGTTTTGAAAGAAAAATGAGTGTAAAAAATTAAAAAAAAATGTTTAACATCAGGATCTAGGCATACAACTATATTTCCATAAGAACAAGATATGTGATTAAGATGAAAGACAAAAAATATAAGAAATGGAAGAGAAGTTGAACTATAACTTTTGAAAATTGAAATAAACAAGCTAGACAAACAGATTATGTATAATGTGAGACAAGATCAAGAAAAATTTGAAGAGAATTTATATATATATATATATATATATATATATATATATATATATAGCCTGTGTAGTGTGGTGAGTTAATGCAGTGTGTTATAGCTGAGAGGTGCCCGGGTTCGACACTTGGCAGAGGTGTTTGTTTCCTACACATATAGGCTAAAATACCTGTCTTTCTACTCAGCCCCTTACATATTCATTAGAGGTAACCTGTGTCTGGCATACAAAGCAATCTCAGAACCCGCATTGATGGGACTGCTGCATATCTGCAAGTCAAGCTCCACTCAAGTAACCTGTATGCATGAACTCAACCTGGTCTGTGACATCAGTAGGACTTGTTGGTCGGGCAGATTTGTGTCCCAGAGACTCCCCCTTCTGTGGAATAGACTCCTGCTCCACGTTATGCAGACTACCTTATTAACCCTTTATAAGCACAACCTGAATAACTGGATGCAGAACAGAAAATACACCCCTAAGATCCCACTTGAGTCCCTGCTGGACAGGTACATTGGGTGCTGACATGTCAGAACATGGGCTAAATTCTTGGCTAGGCTTGTAAGGGCCTCAGGGCCAATTACCTAGTAACTTTCTGTGATCCAATGATTTTATGATCCTATAAAGATATTGAGCATAATAGGTAACCTTTTTATAGATACATAAGATGTGGAAGGAGTAAAGACATACCGATTGATGAACTGTAATTGATTCTCATACGCAACAGATTATAGGTATATTTAAAAATCTTATGCAAAACAGTTTGGCTCCACAAAAGGGGGGATAAGTCTTCCTAGTAACATCCAGGTAACCTCAGATACTGGAATCAAATTAGATTATACTGAAAAAGAACTGCACAAACTGGATCCAAACAAAACACAGGGAGGAAACACATTTAATAACAATTACCTGAGAACACTTCAGCAAGAAATTATGGTACTATTATATCGATTATTCACTAGATCATATAAATATGGGGAGATTCCTCAAGATTGGAGACATAGGTTCATAGGTACTAATCTATGAACCTATGAATCTATGAACCTATGAATAAGATGGATAGCTGCATGGCTTACAAATAGGACATGGCAAGTATCACACAGTAATAGGACTGATGACATTCTTGGTTACAGTCAGGGTGTCCCACAGGGCTCTGTCCTAGGCTCTTACTTGTTTAGATTGTAACTTTCAGACCTAACTTTTTCATCTGAGATGTTCTACTGTCTATATGCAGACAACCTAAAATTGGGTAAACTGATTACATGTGTTACAGATAAGGCATGCCTGCAAAATTACTTGACTAAATTGGCAATTTGGACACAGGAGAATAATATACTGATAAATATATCAAAAACTAAGCATATGAGATTTGGGAGACATAAACTCAAAGGTGAATATTTAATACAGCACATAGTGATTGAAACTGTAGGCTTATTTAAACACTTAGGTGTGTGGGTAGATCCAGCTATGAGTTTTTCTAATCCTATCAATCAATTGCTTAATGATAGTTATAGAACTATAGGTTGCATAAAAAAGATTTATAAAGTCTAGAAAATCAAAAATGATGACGTCATTGTTTGTTAGTTCTATTAGACCCAAACTTGATTATGGAATAACATTATGGAAACCCTACAAAAAAAACAAGCATGAGTAAACTGGAAAGAGTACAGCAAAAATATAACAAGGGCATCCAAGGATGTGAAAATTTATGTTATTATTAAAGACTAAAGTATCTAAACTTGCACAATGCCTCTTACAGACATCTAAGATGAGATATTATTCAGGTATATAGGGCATTTAGAGACCTCTGGGAATGTTTTGGGTTATCAAAAAGTACTAGAAAATCATCAGATACCCTATGTAGAAGATTCCATAGGAATGAGAAGTGTATTAATTGGTTCTCTGACAGAGTAGCTGATGCATGGAACAGACTACCAAATTACATTAAAGCAAGTCCTAGTTTAGATATTTTTAAGAACAGCCAGGACACATTATGGGAACAAGTGTTTTGGTAAACTGGCAAGCTTGAAATAGTTGTATTTATATATATTTATGTATATATATATATATATATATATATATATATATATATATATATATATATATATATATATATATATATATATGTGTGTGTGTGTGTGTGTGTGTGTGTATTATATATATTTTGTATTAGTTAACTTGAAGAATATGAAAAAAATACATAAATGATACATTCATTGCTTGAAATATAAAATAAGCCATACTTCATTTAATAGAGAGTCTTTTGTGTACTATGACTACTTCAGCTTGCAGATCTTGTAAAAATATGGAAGAATTGAAAACAGAGATGTACAATCCTAAAACAGAAAGGTATGTCCCATTTTTGTTAAGCCATATAGGGTCCATATCATAAAGGTGCAAGTGGTCTATAACAGAGATACCCATTAATGATGCCACCCAAACCACTCTTCAATTAACAAATGTCCCAGCATTTTCTATCAAGGGGTTTTGCTGACACCCAAACAAAACAGAATAGGTGTGATGACTGACCATGCCAAACATAAACCATATGACAAATATTAAACTAATTCAAGATCTCTCAAAACAGACTAACAATATTCACTTTGAAATAATGAGTGCAGTATAATTGTATCACATAGCCCTACCTGCTACAATAAATCCAACAAAACTGACAATAACTGACAATACCCTAAACCAGAATCTCTTTCCACCTTACTTCATCGCCACTGTGATTCATTTCCAAGTTTTTCCAGTCTGTTCTCATCACTTCTGTCTCAGAGGCTTAATATGTCTGCACCTGTCACCCCTGGGATTCAAGTTACTGGCTAAAGTTCTTGCCACCCCTATAGTGCCTGTTTAGGCAAGGTTCAAAGGACAAAACCACCACTGTAACAGATACAAGCATGCAAAATCTGAAGTTAATGCTACTCAATGCTAGAAGTCTAAACCTCAAAATGCACTCTCTTGAGGCACTCCTGAAAATGGAGAACATCAATATCTGTGCAGTAACTGAGACCTGGTTCAAGGCTCCAGAGAGCACCCCTGCAATACCAGGCTACAACTCTTACCACACTTTTCAGCCACCAAACCAAGACCAAAACACTAAAGGTGGAGGAGTGTCCATATTCACCAAGGATATTCACACCTCCAGGCTAGTTGCACAACACAATGCATCTGAAATTCTCCAAGTGCAACTAACACTAGGTAAGACTGCAATCCAAATTGTAGCTTGCTAGAGATCCCCCACCATGCCCCAAGATTCTCACTACACCTTTCTAAACATACTGGAAAATATTAAGATACAACCAAACACCCTAATACTGGGTGATTTCAACTACCCTGCCATTAACTGGGAAAACTACTCTGGTACCAACACCTTTTCCCAACGGTTCTTGGAATTCATAAATTCCAATGCCCTGTATCAAGTAATCCATTGTCCCACCAGGGGCTCCAGTATCCTAGACCTGGTCATTACCAACATGGGAGATAGATGCCCCACACCAGTGGTCACCCCCTCATTGGTCAAATCTGACCATAAGCTAATCACCCTTGACATCCACATCCCACCCCCACCCCCCAGTAAGGAAACCGCCGTAAAAAACTTCTCCAAAACCAACTTCATGCTACTTAAGTCAGAAGTGACAAACTTCATGACACCCATGTACAAGGGAGCTGAAAGTTTGACTGCTGAATCCTACACTAAGGAACTGTATGAGCACATCCACTAGTGCATGAATCTTGCCATCCCAAATAGAACCAAGATGCTCCCCTCCAAAAATAGGAAGCCAATCTGGTGGTCCACTGCCATAAACAAACTATACAACAGAAGGACAGAAAAGAGGAAAATCCAAGGATGCAAAAAAAAACTCCCTTACCAGCCTCAGTAAGAAGCTGAAATCCCTCATAAAATCCTCCAAAGCTAGTTATGAAAATAAAATTGCCAAAGATTCTAAAGACAACCACAAGGCATTCTATAGTTATGTCAAGAATCTAAATGGCAATGCTCAGATCTGCTCTGAGCTACACCAGAATGGCATTAAATATACTGATTCCAAGGATATTTCCAATATCCTGGCAGATCTATTTAGTGCCAACTTCAACCCCCTCTCACCCCCTATACGGCCCATCTCAATACCAAAAGATTGCCAAATTCCGGTATTCACGGCCACACAGGTAGAAACCGCACTCTCCAAAGTTAAGAATACAGCATCCATGGGACCAGATGACATCCCGGGCTGTGTACTACATGGACTACAAAATGAACTGGCACCTCACATAAGTGTCATGTTTAATCATAGCCTCACCTCAGGCTTCATACCCACTGAGTGGTGCACACAGTTATCCCACTCCACAAGGGGGGATCCACCTTGGATGCCGGGAACTACCGTCCCATCAGTCTGATGAGCCTGATCTGCAAGGGCATGGAATGCATTATCATGGAACTTATAAACAAAGACTTTGGCAACCTTCAAACACTGGACCCCACCCAGTTTGGGTTTGTGAAGCGCCGATCTTGTCTTCTGAATCTGATTGACTTCTTAGAATCAGTCTCCAGAGCTGTGGATGAGGGAAAGGTGGTCCACACAGCCCATCTGGACCTCGCCAAGACCTTCAACACCATACCCCACTCTGAAATCATAGGTAAACATACTAAGCTGGGCATAAATCCCTATGTCACCTGATGGGTTGCCAACTGGCTTACTGACAGAATCCAGACTGTAAAAGTAGGTGACTCCAAATCCAGCTCCAGACAAGTGACAAGTGGAGTACCTCAGGGTTCAGTCCTGGGACCACTCTTGTTTGGCATCTACTTCTCTGAAGTACAGGCCAACACTAAGGGACTCTGGCTAACAAAGTGCGCAGATGACTGCAAACTGCGAGCCATTACTGAATCATCAAATGATGTGGATATTCTATAAAAGGGCCTTACAGAAACAGATGCTTGGTGCAAGAGCCATTGGCTCAAGCTTAAACCCAAGAAATGTTTAGTTATCCCCTTTGGGAAAAAAACATGTACCCATGAATTACCACATAGGCGGCAGTACACTAAACACTGAAAGTGTGATAAGAGACTTAGGGACACAGGTGGACAGTAGTCTCACCTTCAATAAACAAATCACCACAACAGCCTGGAAAGCCTTCTATGTGGCACACCTCATCACTAAGGGCTTTTCATCCAGAGAAAAGGAGGTCATTGTCCCTCTGTACTCATCCCTCATCAGACCCATTATAGTACCTCACAAGACATCTGAAACAGCTGAAAAGGCCACAGAAATACCTCACTAAAAGAATCACAGGCCTAAAGAAGATGCGCTATGCTGACCACCTAAAAAAACTCCAGCTATACTCTGTGGCATATTGTCTACTTGGAGGCGATCTCTGCTTAACATACAAGGCCATGTCAAACCCTGAGCTGTTGGACATGATCCACTTAAAGAAATCCCAATCCCTCAGTGCCACACGCTCCAGGGATCTAAACCTTGTCATCACAATGAACAAAACATGCTGGAAGGATAGGTACCTGATCCAGAGAATCCCCATACTCTAGAATCGACTTCCCATACATGTCAAGCAGAGCGCCTCCTTGACCCTCTTCAAAAGGAACCTTGACGATTGGATGGGAGATAGGAAATTCACCCCGGGAATCACATCAGTCATCCTGCTAGACAGGGGTCTGGGGAAGTAAATATTGTGGGAAGAAATAGCCAGGGAATTGTTATGGCTAGGCTTGTATAGGCCATAGGGCAATAGCCTAGTACCAACCTATGAACCTAAGAAGCATCTGTCTAAATCCCTAAGAAAATTATTATTTTCAAAGGGCCTTGAGTTTTGTCATGAGCCCAAGAAGCTCACTATTTTTTACAAAAACACAAGAATATCTGCATAACCCTCCCTAGTCTCAGATTTACATTCCCTATAATAGGAAAGTCATGCAAGTAGTAAACTCTGGCCTAACATGGGGACCTTTGCTCCCACCACTACAGTAAGGATCAACTGTAGAGCTAAAAGTTGGCATTAGTAACCAAACAACCCATAGGCATAGCTAGGTTAAATAATAGCTATTCGTAGACAGCATGTCTAAAATGTGTCATTCTTGACAGTGAAGGAGAAGGTAAAATGCAGCTTTTGTGTCTATTATGGCTAACCAAAGGTCTTTTAAATTATAGATGATTTGTTTGGCATCATCAAATGAGAAATAGTGGACACTGGAGTCATCTTTGTTAATGCCAATGTTAACTAAATACACTATCTATAATTCAATGAATGCTATCAATCTAAATTTCCCTTCCTATTTCTTAGGCAGCAGAACAAGAGATGAAACTGTAAAAGACTCGAAAGATGGTATCTGAAATGGATCAACTATCATGGCTTTCACAGAGTCTTTAGACAAAAAACACTGATCTGACACCATTTAAAAGCTCAATTTCATCATAGCTTTTAGCTAAAATCTCCAGATTAATAGGACAATGGTTTGATAGAAGTTTTTTTTAATTCCGCAAAATAAGTTAGTTTTGTTGAAAACCCAAAATTAACTCTTACCCCTCTCTACTTGCATGCACATCTACCATATTATTAACCTTAAATGGTGATGCAATCATTGAAAATCAGCCCTTGTTTTCTTTGCTCCAGCAGTTATAAAAAGAGCACCCTCCACTGCAAATGTTAAAGACATGTGGAAACCTGTATGAAGGCAAAACAGGATTACCTCCATTGAAAGCCCAGCATGACTTACCTCTGGGGCCAGACAGTTTTGCTGTTTGTGTGAAACTGGCTTTTTCTTATTATTCCTAACATTCAGGCATATGTCACTGTGACCCTTTTCCCATTTTGAATGTTTATCTGTGGCTTTAAGATATTTCAATTGCTGATCATACTACTACACTGTAACTCACCTTTGACAATGTTGGCCTTCTTAACCATGAGAAAATAGCTCATCAAAGGGGGAGCTTGATATGGATCCTTTTCTAGAATTACAGCCATATGACATATGAAGCCCACAACCCAATTGTCCCAAGATTTGATTTTTATATCCCTGGGCTGGCACATACCCAAAATAGTCAAGGCCTCTGGCTAAACTTCTGATCCTGTTGTCTACACATACAGTTTCCTTTGAACTCTATCCAGATTAGTAGGGTCAAATAAGTCAATATATTCACCATGCCAGATATTTTCTTTTGAAAGAATGAGTGGTTGCCAGATTTACTTTACTGGGAAGTTTATCTGATTGAGTTGCAACCCCAACACTTTTTGTCTGTTCATTTAATGGTAATAGTGCAAAGCTGGAGTTGCCTGATTGTCCTCAGCCATAACCTCTCCTAGTGATGCTGAACTCCTACCATCAGCTAGGAAAGATAGCCTGGATTTCCCTTCATCATTTAATGCATCGATAAAAGACTGGAAATACTCATCAGTCTGTTCTACTTGACTATACCCTTCTCCTTGCACCTCCCCAGCTTTCTCTGTACCTGTAGATTTTACCATTAACATCACCCTTATAATAGCATGGCCTTCCTTGGGTTTAATTTCTGCCTCTTTGGATTGCTCCTTCCTCAGCTGGTTCCATCTCACACATTTGGCTACTGCAGTTATGGCTCTACAGTCTGCTTGCTGCCTTTGCCTGTAAATTCCACAAAAATAGATAAACTTCCTTAGCAGTTCAACCTCATCTTTGCTTCAGATACTGCAGCCATGTCACGGTCATGTGATAAACATAAGTAAATAATAGAAAACAGTGGTGCACATAATTTTAATAAATAATGAAAACTTAACTACAAGAGAATGAGGTCAGTTTTATAAAGTAATCTGTAAACTAAAATTGAAACAGTTCTGAGTTGACACTACCACATTTGAAATAGCTCCATGTAAAACAAAACTGAATGTGCGTATATCTTAATTTATATAACTAACAGAGATTTAATACATAAATAAAACAGCCTAGGTTTAATTTATGGTCACTGACTTTAAATTATATTACCAGTGATATGTGTGAGGTGGGGGTTCTTACAGGAGTACCAGTAAAACCTAAATTATATAAAGCCCCTCTCTCTGTTTTTGTATAAATTAACATAACCCCTGATGGTTATCTCTTAAATGTCTTTAATTTTAGTGTAAACCAGCTTTATTTGATTATTTTAATTTAAAGATTTTGAGACAAAAGGTGATGATTTGTTTGTCATTTGGCACAGTATTTAAAGTTATAAGCCTTAGTTTCTGTGGTCTAGGGTTTGATTCCCATAGCCTTTATTTGTCTTTTGTGTGACATTAACAAGACACTTAATCAGACTTTGCTCCTGAAAAGGGACCATGTGCTCAGTGAGCGTATTATTATTATTATTATCATTATTATTATTATTATTAACAAGATAAATAATGTACCTGATAACTAATGCCAGTGATCCGAAATAAGGATGTCTCCTATTTCATCAGATGTGTATTACTTTACAGTTATTAACAGATTTGTAAAGTAATCAGCTCTAATATTTTAAAAAAAGTCATTGATTGCTTTTGATAATTGATGGATTTTTCCTTTTGTTGTAATTGTAAAGGATGATATATCTGACTCTAAATATGCTACATATAAAAAAGAATTTATATATATATATATATATATATATATATATATACACACACACACACACACACACACACACACACACACACACATACACACATAAACTGCTTTGAATTTAGAAAGATGCTTTAAAATGCATGACATATAATGCAGAAAACCCCTGAAAATGAACATTTCTAAACTGCTAACCTGCCCAGACCTTGAATTAATATTAATATTAATACGATGAGCTTGAAATAGATTTAACCAAAAGGAACCAAGGAAGACTACAAAATAACAGTTAATGTCATTTAGCACAACAAATATAACTTTATTTTCCACTGAAGGGCTACACATTACACGAGAAAAAATGTTAAGTAGCTGGGCTAATCAGCAATGGTCAACAGCACAAGCTGTTAAATTGTTTCACTCACCTCCTGCCAATAAAACACAATTTTTAAACAACATGCTGCTGTGATCCTAGAATTGTTAAAACTGATGAACTTAAAATGGGGTCTATATTATAACATCAAAGTCTTACAACTTCGAATGTTATAATATCAAACCCAGTACAGTGAAACACCAGAAAACCGAATAGTCAGAATAGCGAATTATTTTCCAGGGAAAAAATTTGCTGTTCCAACAAACATACACAGAACACAAGCACACCAAAATAAATAATCCACACACACACACACACACACACACACACACACACACACACACACACACTTCACAAAACTCTACACTAAACCATACATACACCACTAGCTATCCACTTATCTTAACCCAACCCTAACCCTAAGGTCCGTCACTATCACACACTGACCTTACCCACTCCCTAATCCTAACTCACCTACTCCACTCTAACCCTCACGTCCACACAATTGCACACTTACCTGACCCATGCCCTAACCCTAACTCACCTAACCCATGCCCAATCACACACTCACCTTCGTTTGCACACTTACCTTAACCCGGTCCATAACCTTCGCTCCACAGTCGAGGAAATAGTGAAGCTGCAGAAACAGCCCACCAAATACTTTCCCTAGGAAAGTATTCGGTGTTCTGCAGCTTCGCTATTTGTAGCGTTCGCTCTACTGGGTTTGATATTATAACATTCAAAGTTGTAAGACTTCGATGTTATAATATAGACCCCTTAAAATGATCCCTTGCTACCAGTCACAATGTAAGCACCCCCTATGTTCCATTTTATTTATTTATTTATTTATTTTTTTTTTTTTAAGGAAACGGTAGCCTAAAAGGAAGGGGAGGTAGAATGCTGTGATAAGGAAAAATGTGGATGAAGACAGACACATATGCATCAAGACAGCAAACCCTAATGGCTATTTTTAAAGGGAAGAAAACAACATGAAAACAAAAATACCAAAGTTAAATCTATGCCAGAAGGGCAAAAGCAAGGAAGCAAAACCATACTACGGTAGACTAGGGGATTGTAAATAAACTCACAGTATCGACATAAACCTCTGTGTAACTCTCTGGATATCCATCTGGATCACAGATAGGACCCAGGAAGTTAGGATTGGAGAGACCATCTCCATAAAGAGGCCAGTCACCAGCAGAGTCCCCCAGGCCTCTGTGCTGGGGCTGCTCCTCTTTGGCATCTGTTTTTTGTAACTCAAGGCTAACATCAAGTTTCTGTGGCTTACTATGTTTGCAGATGATTGGAAGCTAGTAGCAATTATAGAAACCCCCCAAGACACTAACATCATACAGGGAGGTCTAACAAAGATAAATGGCTGGTGCCAAAGCCATGGCTTAACACACATTGCAAAGAAATTCAAAATAGTACCTTTTGGGAAATTGTCCAGTAAGGGAAAGTACCTAATTAATAAAATATTCCTAAAAGTAGACATAGTAGTCAGGGATTTCGGTACTCATCTAAATAGTAACCTGGCTTTTGACCAACATGTGTCTAAGACATTAAAAATAAATCATTCTGCGTCATTTAACATATAAATAAAGGCATGGCATCTAAGGCCAGGGAAATCATCATACCACTGTATTCAGCCCTAATCAGACCCGTCATTAATTATAATGCCCTCTTCTGTATGTACCTGACTATGCATATGCAACATGCACATAATTTCCTCACAAAAATAATACAGAGTGTAAACACTATGTTCTGTATACACACCTCAAAGCTCCATCTTTATACTGTTTCCTGCAGAGTTCTGACAGCACAAGTCATCTTTAAATCCCACTCTGATGGACCTTTGGCATATCTGCAAAATGAGCAGCACCAGAACTGCTAGATCTAAGGATTTAAATATTGCTTGCAACTATAATAGGGCATGTTGGAGGGATATGTATGTATCTCGGTGAATTCCCAGTCTCTGTGAGGCAGAGCTTTTCCCTAACCCTGTTTAAACACTACATGGTCCAGTGGACTAGAAATCAGAAATTCATCCTTGGTCTGACACCTGTGTCTCTGATGAATAGAGGCAGCTGTTAAATCATGCACCAACTAACAAATACCCCTTATAATAACCTCTAAGGCAGAATAACTCATGGGCTATATTTGATGATAATACAATAGATAATTTTATGAGTTTAGATTGCAATTATTTATAAGCAATTATAAATCAAAACGAAAGCTTCAAAGACATTTGGTGGACTTTAGCAAGATCTCAACACTGTAATATTCTTTATGCTGCATGTGCTGAGCTACATATTACATATCTGATTGCCTAATCATAAATAGATGGATAGACTGAGAGATAGACAGATAGATAGATAGATAGATAGATAGATAGATAGATAGATGATAGATAGATAGATAGATAGATAGATAGATAGATAGATAGATAGATAGACAGATAGCTATGGAAATAAGACTGAAAACAAATCCCCTTTGCATTTGTTATACCTGATTATCAAATTAATCTCATGTGCTGACACAGATGAAAGTCACTAAAAATGTCTAAAATAAATACATTTTGTACATGTTCTTCAATACATAATTACCTACTCCTTTTTAAAATAGGCCCAAGGAAGTGAGAAAGATGACAGACTTGTGAGTGGTTATGGTTGGCTTACTGCTTTACTCAGCAATGTTTAGAATCTGATTTTAATGTAATTTATGTAATTACTTTGCTTTATAACTGACATATGAATACATTTGGGTACCTTTGGGCATTTTTACATAGACTATGGTGCTATTTTTAACAAAACATTATGTGTGACTATAAGTAGTGGTGACTGGGGAAGTTATTAGATGTACTCTTGGACAGTAAAAAGATCTACAGAATGCTACAGTCCATATTTAAGGTTGTACTTTTGTACATTAAGGAACACATACAGCTTGGAGAGTTGCATAATTAATACACTTTAAAAGATGTTGAAAAATAAGAGGGCTACACCACTTGCTGAAGTACACAAAAAGTATAGATTCCCCAAGGTCTCTTCTCTTCTCATAAAAAGAAGATAAAATCTTGTTGTCTCTAAGGAATGTCTGATAAGTATGTGCATTGGGGGAACAGCAATGTCATAATAAATTATGACAATGTTTGCAATCCAGAATTGCAGGCCTGCCATAGATTTTAGAATATCATTGCCAGCTACAATGATGCAGAATCAAACAAAAGCAGGTTTCTGGAACTGGTACAAACAAAATCCAGTAATAACAGAACCAGCTATTCAGCTGCCCTGACAAGATCTGTCAGCATTAATTGTGCCTGCATTAAATATGTAGTTAGCTCCTATGACTACTTCAATTAGTACAAGGTTTAGAGTACTGCTTTTCTAAATATGAAAAAAAGGTCTCTGATCTGGAACACTACCATAATAAAATGTTGCCAAGAGTAAATTAGCTAGATATTTACAGTAAATCCTAGAAAGTAGATTGAGAAAGGGTCATTTAATAATTAGGTGTACTGGGGATGAATACAGAAACCCAATTCTGCTACACAAGAACATTTCAACATAGTCATTAGACCTGCAAAGGCTCTACAATTGTTTGTTATCGAAACAGTCCACTGAACCCTGCATTATCCCCTTCCTAAGTTTGACAACCAAGAAAATTTCTAAGTGCGGTAGTGAAAGTACATAAATCTTTTGAATGGCATGTCTACAACTTAAAATTATCTGCAACAGTGCGAAAAAAAGAAATGCAAGCATGGAGAATGCTACCAAAACCACAATTCATTTCAGTTACATATTAAACGTAAAATGGCATAGCAACTTTCTCTTGGAATGTAGTCCATTATAAAGATTTAAATGCTGATAACTCTAATTAAACTGCAATAGTATATTTTACTTAATGTGTATTTCTAGATAATCATTATGGCACATAATAATAGTATCCCTTTAATGCTGGGGTTTCTAGACTACTCAGTTTAATAGTTTTGATTTCTAAACAAGAATTACAGGGATGTAGAACCTTCTATGTTTCTACGCTCTTTTTCAATTTGTGTGTCACGAGATATTACAATAATAATTTTAAACTGATAAGAGTTTTAAGTTCCCTTTGTATTTTGTTGTGGTTGCATGGCTTTATATTATTAACAAGAAAGGGACTACCTGTGGCATTATTACAAGAGGTTATGCATCAGGTAGGACCCACATGTTGTTAGACTTGTGTGCATACTGTGGTACCCTCAACCAAAGGTACATATTCATTAAGAAGTACAAACTTGCTGAATTCATAGCTGGTAATTACATAGTCAAGTAGGGTCTATGACAGACGATTGAAAGGTAATTTCTGTGAACGGTATATAGATCGAAAATGCCATTAATAGAAATTGGTTTTGTGGGGGGCTGCGGCTCCCACACCCCCAGCTAAATATATATTCCAACTCTGAGATCATACTACAGTGAGGAAAGGGCAAATTTTCCAATCTTCACTGTACCACGATCTCACAACACTGCTTTTGAATAATGGCATTTTTGATCTATATCCCGTTCGCGGAAATTACCTTTTGATCGGCTGTCATAGACCCATCAAGTGCTATTGCAAGTTCATGATGTTTTGTCTTCTAATATTACTGTACTAACAGTGTTAATCTTTGTATGGAAAGCTATTTTTCATTAAGTTTGTGATCATATCTGATGGTATAGTGGGTCATCTCAGAATCTTATGCTAATAGTCTATTTATGATTTCTTGTTAAGTCAGTGGTGTGGCTTCTGCAAGGATGACAATGAGGACATAATTTAATATGGGAATTCTTTTAAAACCATTTATTAATTTAGATGACTGAGTGGAAAGGCAGCCATATTAGCTTATCACTGTAGTTAGATTTTTCCTCAATAAACAGTGGTAGAGTGCAAGATAAAAGGAGTGATTGTGTGGTCCAGATGAATATTGAGAAATTGTGCTTGAAGTTCCTGTTTTATGCTCATGTTTCCATTCAAAATAAATTATGAGTTGATTTGTCATTTGTGTCCTTTAAACTTCAGAAATTTATCTCAGACAACATTCTTTGAGTTTGAGGATGAAAACTCTGAAATCCTCCATATGTATCAATAGTGACGAATGCCAAAAAAATTATAAGATATGTGGCAGTTACTACAGTGGATTAAGGCTATAAGCTGTTACATACTTCTTCCTGCAGCCTTCACATGTCCAGTTTGTGAGAATGAGCAAGTCAGTTAAGCACACAGTCCTTTCTTACAAGTAGAAATTTGGGTTTGGCTCCTTAATGGCCTGTAGAACTCTATGCTCAGTAACTACCTATGAATCTCTCTACACCTGTACTTTTGATACAGTCTTCAATATTAGTTATGCTTAGTTATGATGTGGCAGAGTTGTCCACTGAATTTGCATGACTGAGGATCATTTTCCCTTACTGGCAGTGTATATTTCATGCTGGATCACTAGGACATTTCAATTGCATTTTTTTTCTGTTAATATCTATGAGTTAACAAAAGAGAGCCTGATTTATTCCCATTTTCCATAATTTCTCTCTGGGAACTAGTGGAGGCTGGTAATCTCAATTATGAAAGTTAGCAATAATACCTGTAGACAACTCACACAGTATTGTCAGTGATAATCTTTTTTATTATCGTTTTTGTGCTATATTGCAACAAGACAAATATGTTAACACATCAAACAATTAAAGGTGTACTTAACTATCTGGTAGATGGAAAAATATAACAAAAACAGTGCACAAACTGAGTTACATAAACACAATAGATACACACCTACCAAGCTAATAAACTATAACAGAAACTTGTGGATTAGATGATGTTACTTATTATCAAAGTATACATATTATAACATCTAATCCAATGTACATGTATAGTGGTATAGATGAGGGGAACAATAATCAATGATTCTTATAAACTGGAATTAACAAAATAAATATGCAACAGCTGTTTTCACTATGAGAGAAGTCTTGTATATGCTTTTTTTTTGTAAATATAATTAAAACGCTTATTCAAGTTATTGATACAATGTCTACATTATATGAGGCATATATTATCGGTGGGAGACTAAACTATCTTACTCTGAAGCAATAATTAAAGTTTGTAATATTAATAAATAAGAGGTGCATCCATAAATATTACACTAGTTTTGCAGTTTATTCATTTCCCTATTAACATTTATATATGTAGTGTTTTATATCTAAATATACATGTGTGTGTGTGTATACATACATATATATATATATATATATATGTAGTGTGTGTGTGTGTGTGTATGTGTGTGTCTATATATATATATATATATATATATATATATATATCTATATGTATATATATATATATATATATATATATATATATATATATATATATATATGGGTTCGCTTTGGAATCTCGAAATACTGAAATGTCCAATTTCAGTATCTTGAGACCAAATTGTCGAATCTGCAGTTGCAGGGAAACTGCAAAATATCGAAAGCAGAAATATCAAACCTTGGTACTATTGGCACATTAGGTAAGAGTTATGCTTTTTAAGGGTTTTGGGGAGGGTTTGTGTGGTTGTGAGTGTGTTGTGGAGTTTTAGGTGTGGGTTAAGGTAGGTAGGTAAGAGTGTGAGTGTGTCAGTGTTGAGAGTGGTGGTGTTTGCATGTATGTGATGTATGTTTGTGCAAGGGGGGGTGTAAAATGTGATGGTGGTAGGTTTTCTGTCTTTCAGTGTTTAGTGCTACCTTGGACTTCATATATATAAGTAATGGGGGTGTGGGGGCACAGCCCCCACATAGGAAGGGTAGGTTTGTGTGTTTGTTTTGTTGTGTTCATGTGTGTTGTTTTGCTTTGTTGTAGTGTTGGGAGGTAGGTGTATTTGTGTTTTTATGTGTGGTGTAGTGTTTTGTTGATGTTCACAGTTTTGAATTTTGTGGTTTTGGTTTTTGGGTTTGTGAATTTTTAGCTTCATAGACTTTTTCAAAACAGGTTTATTGTTTTAACATATAAGAGAAATATCATAACAATTTTATACAAGTAATTAAAAATAGGTATTATTATAATATTCAACAAAACAACTAAAGTATTTACAAAGACATCCACTACAATCAGATCAATTAATTAAACTAAAATACCATGCTATTGAAATTAAATTTTTTTAACAAATTTTGTAAATTATCCCATACAATAAAATAAGATGTTTTTCTGTTTGTTCTAGTCCTAATTGTGTTTATTTCCATATGGCACACTATATTCATAACATTTTAAATTCATTGAACGAAGGAGGTGTATCTGAAATCCAATTTCTAGTTATTATTTTCCTAGCCACTGCTAGAACAGACCATAACAAGGGAAGCTTAACCTTTTTAACACTTTGAGGTACAGGTGTGTTGAATAATATAAGAGATTTAGAAATGATGAAATTATCTGTAAAAAGAGCCTGCAAAAATTCATTAATTGACTTCCAGTATTCTTTCAATTTTATACAGTCATAAAACATATGAGCCCAGTCACCATTAATTTCTACATTACATCTCTTACATAGATTATCTTTATTATTTATTTTATTCATCATCAAAGGTGTATAAAAAGATCTATGTAAAAATTTCCATGTATAAAGTCTCCAGACAATGGAAGGCGTAGTTCTATAAGCAGATTCCAATATATATTGTTTATCTTGTTGATTTGGTGGGTCCCCATTAATAGAAGTGAAATAATTCCAGTATGAATCTACACTGTAAAAAGTTTCTTGTCTGATAACTTTATGTATGTATGAAAGTTTACCTTTATCAGAAACTTTATGTTGTAAATTTAATATCAAGTAATCAATCAGTGTTGGAATAGATTCTTTAACAGTTATAGACATTAAATCTATTTTATTAATGAGATGTTGTCTAAAGGTCTGAACCTCTAACCAGCAAGTTTCTCTTAGATCAAATAGCTTCATAGACTTGAGATACTGAAATTTGATATTTCAGTATTTCGAGATTATAAAGTGAATCCATCATATAGATTAGATATAGATCTATGGATCTACTACTAGTTGTCGATCCATGTAAATATTGGCATGCTTAATGTGAACACATTTATACTAACAAAATCAAGCCGACTTGCTACAGAGCCTGGTCAAAGGCTAATTCTTGGAGCATGCATCAAAACTCATTTTTTTTTACAGGGGAAAAGCTCCCTGCACCCTCACACCCCCACACCCCCATTAAATTGAACAATCCTTGGGGAAAGGTCATATCCACATACACCAGGGACTGTCTTTGACAGCTGACAACAATCTACAAGTGAAATTCAGTTTATGTCTTGACACATATCTATGAAAGTTTATAATTTAATACAACAGTCAGTCCTGATTGTTTATTCTCTCTTCCAGCAATGACAAATTACTTTTCATTTTATATTATTTTAATAGTGCAGATATACACTCTATTTTCACTTAACTTATTACACGTCATTCCTTTGGTTTTAAATACATATCTGTTAATGTTGTTTGTTGACTGCAGCAACTAGTTAGCTGCATGAGATATCAGCAGTTTTGTAGACCATATGAAGATTATGTAAATGCTAACCACTCGGCAGTGGACAATTAACATTCAGTGATTTGGTCACATCAAATAATATTGATGTAACTCTCCACATCCATGTAAAACTTGGAAAAGGGGGTTGATGATGATTATGACAACTTTGATTGCTTGGGTTAATGTTATTGAGGGGAGATTATATTTAACATTTTCAAGTTGTCAGCTGGCTTAATTAAAAGTAGGGTTACCACATATCATTTTTTATGCATGACAGACCCTATTTAGGCAGTAGTATAATATGAAAAAATCATGAAAAATGGAAAATGGCCTGAGATTTTTTTGACAAAATGTATTTCCTAAGTTTCCTTTACTAGTTATATATGACTTGCATGTTATATGTGAAATACATCAATGATGTATGAAACATCAGTAACATATCAAATTCTGCACAAAATAGTTTTTATTTCATTATTAAAAAGAGAAGTCAAGCCCTTTGGATTTAGTCTGTCCAACAAGACCTCAGATTTGTGTAAAAATAACCAATTTGGGGCATTTGAAATTTTTCAACCTTTGTTAGTATGATTAAGTTGGGGGCTGAAAGTGCAGTCCTTTGTTTAATTTTTGCATTGCTCTAATGAAATATTACTTACTAGAAAACTTCCATGATACTAGTTTGCTGTTCAAATGGTTCAGGAGTAATCACATTTTTTGTGCTCTATATAGATTGAAGAACTATTCTATCTGGCAGTTTAAGTAATCACATTTTGTTGTTTATCACTATTTACCTTCTACACAGCTGGAGAGTCAAGTAAATAATTTCATGCACATACAAGTGAAGGCTTAGAGGAAACACTTCTACTACTTGTATAATATTTGTCTGTCAAGAAGCACGGTGGAATAAGGCTATGAGCTGTTAGCTAGTTGCTTTCCAAATTTAGAGTTTGATTCCCTTAACTTCTATATGACTTTTTTGAAACTCTGAGCAAGACATTTAACAAGACATATTTCTGGGTTACACCCAAAGAGGACACTGGAGTCCCACAGGTTTACGAAGTTAAATGCAATGCAAAATGTATGTTTAATACAAGAAACTCATATGCAGACCTTCCAATCTGAGGTATATAAGAAGTAGATGCTATTTATATTGGTCTCAGGTAACTCAACCAATATTATAGTTAAATGGGTTTTAATATAATTACATTACAAGAGGTGATTCCCATTGGAGGTTATTAATAGTGGATGGGTCTGACTTATTTTTTTTCAATGTCCTTAGTGCTGGCTTCATTGTTAGTAGCATGGGAAGATACAGCATGTTGTTTTAATGTTTTCAAGTCATTACTGAATTTAATAAATTTGATTTAGTTTTTACGGGGACAGACTTGGATCATTCTTACCATCCAATAATATAAATGTATAGTTACCCTCCCGCCCAACCTTTACAAATATTTTAAATTACCTTCTAGCCAAAAGCTGGCTCTGTTCTCTCTCAACACCTTAATAAACTATATCCCTAAGTTTGGACAAGTACCTGTTTATGTCTTACACCTCCTTACTTTCCTTTCTTCACTCATTTCTTACCTCTATTGCTTTCTCCCCTGGTTTTCTCTCTAAATATTTTATACACCTGCTTTTTTTCTCACTTTTTATTGCATTTCCCATTTACATTATACTAACTTAACCTTCCGTATAAACTGACTAAAATTTCTCTAACTATTAAATCTTTGTCATATATCTTGATCTATCATTAAGCAATGTTTTCATATTGTGTCTGATTTGGTACAATTATTTAAACTGTATTTGTTTTTTTGTATTATTTTAAAGATTAATTATTCTTTAAATGTTTTTAAATATTTTGGAGCTTTTCTCCCCTGGCCTCCTCTGAAAATGTGTTCCTTCCCATTTGGACTTTCCCGGTAATAAAATGTAAATAAATAAATAAATAAGTAAAATAAATACTATTAGATTTTATTAATAAACACAATCTTTCCATCCATGTATTCTACAGGAAATTAGTGTATATTTTTCTCTTTTTTGCAGAGACCATGGTCTGGGATTGTAATTTTTAACCCGTTTAACCTTTTTCTGTCTGAAGACAATTAACAACCCCCATATAGCCCAATCGCAAATCATCTAACCATCTAACCACGAGGTGACAGGTGATCATCAGACTCTCATCTAAGCAAACATCAGAGTCTCCTCAACACCACAGGAGTTCCTGACATCTGCTCTGCAGTTTACAAGGGACACTCATGCCAGGAGTCTTTGGAGGGAGCAGCAAGCAAATTTCCTTGCATGACAGCCCCCTAACTATATGTTTGCCTGCAAATCAAAAATGGATCATCTTTGATAAACTGATTTTTTTTGTTTTGTGTGCGTGTGTGTGTGTGTGTGTGTGTGTGTGTGTGTGTGTGTGTGTGTGTGTGTGTGTGTGTGTGTGTGTGTGTGTGTGTGTGTGTGTAGGAAATTTCAGAGATGACTGAGACTATAACTCAGAACCCAGATCCTTGCTGGTTCACTTAATTTATTTAAAAATTATCATTATGCATGCATATACTAATTGGAGGTTAAATCCACTACTGTTACAAACTAAAGACATCAAAGACTACATAAGGGTACTAATTAGTTCAGCACTTACATCCCATAAAGGTTAGGATAAGCTGTTGATGGCCATGAGCTACATTTAAATCCATGGTCAGGAGGTTTTGATCAGTTAAAGGACATACAGGCAGAGCACCTTGCTGACTCTGTTCAAGAGAAATCTAGACCTGTGGATGGGAGATCATAGGTTAGTTGAATCATCAATGTGTCACTGCTGGACAGAGGACAACACAAAACTAATGGCACAGTTTTTTTTTATATATAAGGGGGTGAAAAGCTAAAAAATTGGCTAGGCTTATAAATGCCTTAGGGCAGATAGCCTAGTATAAACCTATGAACCTATGAACCTATGAACAAAATATCAAATATGACAGGTTTCTAATCCTGAAAATCAAACTTCACAAGGAAAAAAAGAATCTGTCATGGACTTTTGACTCAGCTAAACTTAACAGCACATGACGCTACTATTAGAAACCCAAACTTTTATACACTTTCTTTCTATTGTTTTTTGATTCAATGATTCATTCAGAATAGTTTTATTTATTTGGTGTCTGTTGCAGTCCTCAGACTGGTGCCCCAAAAAGGTATTTGAAAGTTTAAGGTAAAAAAATATTAGTTCAAAACTGAACTTAAATGAAGTCCTCAAAACATTAACACACTCCGTTCTATAAACTATGCAACAAAATATTTAATTTTAAAAGCTGCAATAGCAGACTCAGATTAAAAGAATCATGGTACTACAGTTGCTCCCAATAATCTTGTATTATTCTCTGCAAGTTGCATCCCCTGACAGCTTATGGTAGGGACAGCTTCCTGTTTTACCTCATCCAAGTTTTCGAGCTGCATGGAAAATACACTGTGTAAGTAGCTATCCTGTAAAAACTGATAGCTAATATTTCAAAGCTCTACTATGGCATGAAAAGTATATTGTCAAGACACATAAATAGTAAATGGTAATCATCTTGCACAACCTGCAGCCAGTAATAATGCATTTTATACAATGGATGAAGTGATTTTATACGTCTAAAACTGTCACATAGATGAAAGTAATGTCAGTAAAAACTCATGACATTTTGCCTTAAATCCATTTCTAGAAAAAATACATCTTCGAAATTAGGTTCAAATGTAATTCTGGAGGAAGTGGTAGATATTTTTTAGTAAGGCTCCTGAACCAGATTGTGTTAACGTAGCCTTCCTTAAAAAATTTAAAAATCAGCTATCTCCCAACCATACCGAATTACTCATTTTTTACCAAGTTTTGGAGTCCAAATGAAGGGGTGTCACTATTCCCAAGTGGCACCCCTTCATTCCCAATTTTTTCCCTTTGTTTTTCAATTTTCACACTGTCGGTGCTGATGTCATCACGTGTGCAATGACGCCAGTGCCGTCAGGGCTACCAGCCAGTCGGAATTGAGCTGAAGGATCTTCACATCCTGCAGACATCATTTCTGGCTGGCCACAAATGCGAGCGGGAGCAAGAGAGCTATGGATTATGCAAGAGGAACTTTATGTGCTGCAGAAGTTGTTTATCGAACAGGAAACCTATGGATTGTTTGCGAGAGCTTGATGCGAACAGGAAAGGATTTTTGCAGAGACCTTCAGTACAGGGTAAAAAGAGCCTAAAGTCCCTAGCCACCAACACTTGTGAGCTTTGCCTAGGTTTTTTCTGCTAAGAGTTGAGAGGTATAGTGACAACTGAATTTGTATTCCACAAGTTTTTTGTGCTGAGTTGAGAGCTATAGTGAGAACTAAATTTGTATTCCCCCATTACTGGCTTTGTTTGTCCAGGTTTTTTGTGCTAAGAGGTTGAGAGCTGTGATGAGAAGTGAGAAATGAATTCATTAATTGATAGCCAGTAAGTTTCAGTCTTCCTATTTTTTAGGAAGCTGCTGATTTAACATAGTGGTATGTTGCTCTGACTGTAGTGCGTATGGTCCTGGGTTCAAGACAACATTTTATTCTAGCAACTTTACAAAATTATACAAGCAATGTTTAAAATGTTTCCCTGGTTTTTGACCCTTCACCCCCCCCCACAAAAATATGAAATTAAAAATGTGTGAGAAGCTCTTAGATGCCTATGGCTTACACTGCTGTCATTCTATTTATTGTGTGGGTGTGGAAGTAGACTTTTATGATGGAAAATGTTCTGAATTGGGCAGTTTGGGCATTATTGGTTCATGCATTTTGTTTCATTGCCTACGGTACAGTCTACTGGAAAAATTGTTTAAACAATAAATATAAAATGTGCTCTGTCTAACAAGTGTGCGGTATTATACAAGGAATATAATTTAATAAAGTGAGGAAGGTGCATCAAAGAAAAGAACACATGCATGTTTCATGTTTTGTGTGCAAGGAGCCAGTGATTTGAAAACAGCCCAAAGATAATGTTTATCCACCACTGGCCAGATGCATTTTCTTTGGATGTGGTGTGGGTTTCAATGCTGTTTCAATGAATGTAAGTTTCAAGGGCAAACAAGTTTTAATGCCAAGTCTATTTTCATTGTGAGACAGTATTGCCTTTATGAGATGCCTATTAGTGTTTGTGCATTGTTGTGCTGTAAAAATAAAATCTAAATAATCATTGTCAAAGTAAAGCAGTATGCACACATTAGTGTTTATGGTAAATGGGGCGAAATAGCCAGATAATGGGACATTGGAGTGGCTGCAGCTGGACTCTGGTGCCATATTTTGGTTGCCTGTTCTTCAGTTTGCATTTGAAAGTTGGTATCCCACAATTCCATTGGAGTGGGCAGGGCTGCGTAATTATGTATGCAAATCAGATGTTAATCAGCACACAGATTTGTACTTATTTTTATGGGACTTTTCCAGATTTTTGATGTTTCTAGGTTGAGAGGTATCCAGTGCCAATTATATTGTAAAATCATATCAAATAAAAAACAATGTCTTAAAGTTAACTAGATGAAATAATCAAGAAAATTCTGAAAACAAATATAGATTCACAATTAATTAGTGTCTATCAGCCTATATAGATGATTAATGTATACATCAATTTTATTCAGTGAGACAAGCTAGATTTTGTCTGGTTGTTAATCAGATCATCTTAAAATACTAGATGGATTTTATGGGCTTCAGACATACACAGGTCAAGTATTATCATGCTAGATTGAATATTGTATCACAACCCACATTACAATATTCAACTAACAGTACTTGCACAGGCTGCAATTAAAACATTTGACAATGTGCATGTTCATTTTTTTTTTTGAAGATATAAAAAGTGTTTTCCCAGACAGCTATATTTTGGCTGCTAACATTCTACAATAGCAGTTTAATGTTTAATAGGAGAGCTTCTTCCTTTATAAATGTTTCTATAGGTACTAGATAAGGGTGCCCTTCATCACCCTATGTTTTTGTCTTATCCCTGGAATTCTGGTGTTGTAAAATTATTCAAGACCACAAATTGCTCCTAATCATCTTCTCCAGTACAAGTATGTACATTAGCAATTTCACAGATGATATTCTTTTCTACTTCATAAACTTGACTAAATGTACCCTTTGTGTAGTCCACTTAATCAAGAAATGTAGCAAAACATCAAAGTAAAAGCTACACATTGATAAATTAATTGCTTTTTCTATGAGTAAATAACTTTTCTCTATTATGAGATATCCACATTCAATTTAACAATCATAGGAGTTAAATTCAAATACAGTGCCCATTCCTTTATCTACATTAATGACAGTCATTATAAAACATAAAGGTAAACAAAAACTACTGGAATAAACTTAAATTTATCTTGCTTCCTAATGTCTCAGTTGTTAAAAGTAATGAATTCTTGATGTTGTTTTATTTTGGTAATAATTCAGTGTCACATTTTTCAAATGATATTTTCAGATTATTAAACAAAGAAGCCTCAATGCAACTATAGAATAAGAATAATCCTGATCTCTGATCTCTCAGATCCAGAGTTAAAGAATAGATATACGATATTGAATCTATTACGTTTTATAGTTTCAAGAAAGTAGTAGTGAAATTTCTACACATTGTCGATTAATTTACTACAGGCTGTTGTAGTATCACTCTTTGGATTATTTCTGTCTGAGCATTTCTTAAGAAAATAGGTATCTCCGTGAAATGCCTTCTGTTTACAGACAAGTCCTTGTATATCTTCCCTAAATGCCCATCCAAATACCTTGACTCACATACTTTTTAGGAAAAATTGAGCCATTTAAAGATGTTAGACCATTACAATCACTCACAGGCAGTTCTAAAATTATAATGAATATGAAAAATCCTAAGAGTTCATATTTCCCTGTTTTAGATGGTTCTTGCTTATTTAGTCTTATACATTTTGAAATAGTAGGACCTTACAGCCAGAGCCACTCCAGGTTCAGTTTAGTAAATATTATGGTTCTTAATTTTTGACCTGTGTTTCGGTGCAATATATGCAACCTATATGTTTTTTTTGTTTGTTTGCTTGAATTACTACTAAAAGAAAATAATACATTTCTTATGAGTTAACTATTTGTATACTCAAATCTCCAAATATTGGATACATCTGCTTTAAGTAATAAATGACTCTTATACTAGGAATTAATCTGGTTTTATGCATATGTAAAAATCCAACATCAAATCATTCTTCTTCATAATGCTCACCCAGCTCCTTATAAATTGGTAGCAATTACTAACCTGACTCCCCAAGATGCAATGCATGTGAGGATAACTCACTTTCTGATGCATTTCACATCTTCTTCTTATCTAAAGTTTTCCAGTCCTTTTGTTATTGTTGACTAATCTTAAAAATTGCATGATTATCAAAAGCAGATAGAATTGCAAGTGGTATAAATTTTTGCTTGAAGATAAATAGCAGATAGAACCAGAAGCTCAAAAGGAACAGTGGTTCCTGGAATACCTTTGTAAATCTTCCTAGAAGGGACAGGGGGATGGTGGGTGAGGTTGAGGAAGAATGAAAATGGACAGCACAGATGGAATGTTATGGTGAGTGCATAACTTCTTTATCTGACATTGTAATTTTCCTTTGTTCCTCAACCTGTAGGACTGAGCCCCCAGTCACCATCATGGAAGGATATTCTGAAGTACCATGGAGCCAAAAGCTTGTAATGTGTTACAAAGGTATTTGAGTTTGACCAAGTAGCAGCTGCACAAATGTCCTCTATCAGAACTCTGGACCAGAAAGCTTGAGATGTAGACATATATGTAGTAGAATTAACTCTAACATGACCAAGTAGCGGTATTCCCTTAGTAAAATACACATGAGAAAGGCAGTCAGTGATCCATTTAGACAAACTGAGTTTGGGCACTGGTCTTCTCTTTCTAACATTGGAGATGAAGACAAAAAGCTGATCAGTTTTTCTGAAAGATTTTGTTCTGTCTAAATAAAAGCACAATTGTCTATGAATGTCTAATAAGCAAAGAGTATATTTACCTTTGTTCTGAAAATTGGTGAAGAAAACTGGCAAGTTAATGAACTGATTGATATTGTTTTCAGAGGCAACTTTAGGCAAAAAGGAGGGATTAGTATACAAGGTCACTCTATCTTTATGAAAGATCAAGTAGGGAGGTTTGGCTGATAAAACTTGTAACTTGATACCCTTTTAGCAGACACGATGGACGCTAAAAGGCAGTTTTCCAGGACAGTTAACCTTGGCTGAGTTTGAAAGGAGGTAAGACAAGAGATGGTACATCATGGTTAGGTCCCAAGGCAGAGTGGGATCCTTTATAGGTGGTCTAAGTAAAAAGGTATCCCTGAGAAATGCCCTACACAGTTTAGATGAAGCCAGAGAAGATAAATTGTCCCCTATGTGATAGTTTGAGATGACAGCCAATTGCAGCTTAATAGTAGAAAAACTTTCCCCACTATGGAACATCGAAGCAAGAAACTCCAAAACTTCAGGGATAGGAGCTGTAAAAGGATCCAGATGTTTTTTTGTGAGCCCAAATTGAAAATCTCTTCCATTTACTTTTATAAATCTTTCTAGTAGAGGCTTTATGAGATGATATTCAAATCTTTTGAATTGGTGAAGAAAGCCTGGTATCTTTAGCCATCACTGGAATTGGAGAAGCCATGCAGTTAATTTCAGTCTTGGGAGATCTGGGTGAACCTGCCCTGTTGGGTGGGACAGAAGATATGGATGAGGTTCCAGCATCCACAGAGGGAGTACTAAATGAGAACAAAGGAAGGGGAACCAAATCTGTTGAGGCCAGAATGGAGCAATGAGGATCACTTTGCTCTTCAACCTCTAAGCTTTCTGAATAAATTTGGGTATGAGGGGTAGGGGAGGGTAGTCATAAAGAGGACTGGAGTGCCAAACATGGACTAGAGCATCTCTGAGTGACTTTACCTGCAGAGAGATCAGGGCAAAAAACCTGCTGCACTTGTTGTTGAGGGGCAAAGCAAAGAGACTGCAGCAAGGTTGACCCAACTTGTGGAAGATCATGTTTGCCATTGACTGACTTAGAGACCATTTGTGAGGCCTCAGCATCTCTGTTGAGCCTTTCCAGCAAAATGTTGGATTTCCCAGGATTGTGCATTGGAGTCAGGAAGCGGTTGGAAGAGGTCCCCCATTGCCAAACCCTCATTGCTTCTCGAGATAAGGAGTAAGATCTGGTTCCTCCTTGTTTGTTGATGTACCATGCCACCAACATATTGCCCATTTGTATTGTAATAGTCCCTAGAGGTAGAAGGCTCTGAAATGCTTGAAATGATATAAGCACTACTGTTATCTCTAGGAAATCAATATGCAGATTGGTCTCTTGTGTTGACCAAGTGCCTTGCACCATGCAACCCAGATAAAGCCCCTCTCCCCAGTTGTGCTGCATCTGTGGTCAATATAGCATGGCGGGTGAAGAACAAAGGGTCATCCTTGCATGACTTCTTCCCAGTGGAGCCACCATAGAAGAGAGTCTTTGCACATGCAGGGCAACCTGATGGGGGGAGTCTACGGATAGACTTGTAATGTCCATTGGACCTCCAGAGTCCATTGGAGCACTCACATGTGTAAGCAAGCTGTTGGAATCATGTTTATCATGACAGCCATTGAACCTAATGCTCTGAGAACTAGGCTTGCTGGGGGTACTTAGATGGCTAGAATTTGTCTTATATGTGATTTTAAAGAGTAAATCCTGTCTAGTGTCAGGTAGACTAAACAACTGTCTGTTTCTAGATGAGCTCATATAAAGTCTATCAATTGTAAGGGTTGTAGCTGAGACTTCTGTATTTTGATTGTGATGTCCAAGGTGAGGGTTAACTGTAGTAGATGGTCCGTGGCTTGTAAGACTATTTGCCAGGTGTCTAGATAAGGAAACACATTGAATCCATGCAGTCTGAAATGACCTGCTAGTACTGCCATGCATTTGGTGAACACCCAAGGGGCTGTGGTGAGATGAAAGGGCAGTACTCTGAACTGATAATGATTGACCCCCAGCCAAACGCAGAGAAACTTTCTGGAGCACCTGTTCATTCTGATGTGAGAGTACACGTTCTGAAGGTCAATGGAGCACATCCAGTCATCCTTTCCTTATTTTATTTTTATTTATTTTATATTTGTTTACCAGGAGTGTTCACTGGGCCAAAATGAGCTCAATTTCAGTGGAGGCCTGGGGATAAAAGCTCCAAGGAGACAGAAGTACAATATAACAGTAACATTGACTTACATACAATATAACAGTAAAATTGACATTAATGCAACAGTAAAACTAACATTAGTACAACAAACAACAAACAACAAAGTCAAAATTGGAGTAAAATCTACTATTAGCAACAGTAAGTTAATATTACTTATCTATATGATAAAGTCATTTGGCAATCTTAAATGGGTCATAGTGTTGTATGAAGTATAAGAAAGGAAGAGGTGATAGATGACTATGAGTATTTAAGAGGGCAATGCATAGTAGAATAGTGTTAATACGTTAGAGTGTAGAAAGGAATAGAGGTAGAATGGACTGAACCATGACCATTTGGAACGTCACATTGTCTGCTGGTTTGTTTAGTAGGGTTAGTTCCAAGATTGGCCTTAGGTCCCATGTCTTCTTTGGCACTAAAAAGAACCTTGAATAAATTCAAGATCCAGCTGGGTCTGGTGGGATCTCCTGGAAGACTCCTTTTTCTAGCAGTTTTGCAATTTGTTATGCTGCTTCCTCCTTCTGATTGGGTGGAACATTGGGGAGAGTTTTGCTTGGTTTCGGATTCTGGAAAAATGGAATGGAATATTCTCTGGATATGATCCTTTGTACCCAACAATTATTTGTGATGGATAAGCAGGCATCTAGGTGCAAGGACAAGCACCCCCCAACTGCCTCCAAAGAGGGACAGTCAGGAACCTCTCATGAGCACTGAAAGGACTTGTCCAAGAAGGAATCCCTTGATCCATGATTTTGCAGACCTCCTCTGCCCAGTGGTGGCATCTACTATTATAGTTATTTCCCCCTTTGAATCTGGGGGAAAAATTTCCCTGTGATTCCTTAAAAGGACCTTGAGACTTTTTGAACCACTTTCTTCCCACCATGCTGCTTCCTGGAAAATGGACTTTGTGGGATAGAAAAATGGATTCCGTCAGCAGACATGATCTTTCCATCCTTCTTACTATGAGAGAGCATCTCTTTAACAAACAATGATGATCCATCAAAAGGAGCATTGATGAAGGATACCTTGAAAGGTTCCTTGAAGTCACAGAGCTGCATTCAGGCATGACGCCTTATAGCAGTGCCTGAACTGGGCACCCTTGAGGTGCCCTCTGCAGCATGTGAGATTAGCCTCATGGATGAGTTAGAAATAGACTGTAGGGTAGCCAATCTGGAGAAAAATGTCTTCTACTCCTCTACAGACATAGACCCTGGGGCAGAACTAGAGAGTTCCTTAATTAAGTCCTTCTGTAGTCTGGTGAAGTGAACCAGGTAATTCAGCGATAAAAGTCCGAAAGTCACTGAAGCACACACCTGCTTCCCCAATCTGTCCAAAGCCCTAGGCTCCCTTTTAGGGTGATGGACAGTGGAACTCTGTTCAGCCAGCTCCTTTTTAGTGGTTGCAGCAACAACCATTGCATCTACCAGGGTTACCCTTGGTCGAGTGTTGTCTATTAGACAGGGAACTAAGGATCTCATCAGCTCTGTTTGGAATGGGCTCCACAGTGTCCTTCTTTTACCATTCCCTGTGGGAGAAAACGTTGATAAGGTCATCTGCAGGGGGGAACCCAGAATGCAGACAGACCAGACCCAACGACCTCCAAAAACACTAACTCCTCTGAGGCAGGGCTGTTGTTAGACCAACCACCTCTTTGGCACAGGACTTCAAGGATATCTCCAAAGGCAACATCATCCGGTAAAGATCTTGGTGACCCTTCCCGTTCATCAAAGTCCATGTCTTCTGGTAGCAATTCCTGAGGGGAATCTAAGTGTTTCCTCTTGCACAGCCTTTTTTGAGGTACCTCATCGGTGGAATGCTAGGGTGATGTGTTGGAAGAGAAAGGGCACTCTGCAGATGGATCTGTTAATTTCTTAGGGTCTGGCTATCTCTGAGGTGTAAGATGAGCAGGCTCAGACACAGAAGTCAGAGTAGGAGTGGAATCCAAAGGAAGTAGAGTTGAGGTAATTCTCAGCTGGGAGAAAACCCTCTCCATCACTTCAAATGCAGAAGGACCCAGATAAGCCAAAAGAAATCTCTCCTGAACGGAGGTTCTATGAGCAGACAACTACAAACTGTCACAGATTCCCCACAATGAAAGGGGCGATGGAGCTGAGCTGTCATGTGCTGAGGCTCCAAGGGAAAATAATGGCTCAGAACCTTTTGGAATTGAGGACATTCCCTCAGACCTGACCCCAACGCTTCGGCTCTGAGATCAATCACACTCTGGGAAGGTCAGAGCTGATCAGATAAGAAACATTGTCCAAGTTGTAGAGGGAATGGCCAATGTATTCAGTTTGTCAACTCTGGATACCACAGGATCCAAGGGCTCCAAATCTACTCATCATCCTGTCCACCTCCACTTTGGAAAGGCTGCAGTAAGATCTGATAGAAGACGACATGGAGGGAGGTCTCAATGACTTCCTCAGGGTTACTTGAAGGAAGGAAGTCCTCTCAGTGGGCAATACAACCTCCAGGGAGGGACTTAGAGTTTAGCGCCAAGGAGGTGACAATAAATTTGAGTCAGATCCAAAGGCTTTAGATCCGACAGCTTGAAAGCCTTAGCCAGTGGTTCAGAAGTAACCATTTTAGGAGGAGACTGGGCAGGGCAGCATTTCTTGTGGTCCGTGGGCTCCTTGTGCTTTTGTGTGGGGGGTTGAGCACCTGATTCTTGAGATGGTCCAGTAACAGGTGAAGAAGTCTGAGGAAGAAGCCCATTAAGGATAAGTTTGTTTCAGCATTCCGCCAGAGCACAGGAATTAAAACCAAACAAATATCATAGGAGATGTCCAAATGAGTTGGACCTAGAAAGTAAATGCACTGCCTCTGCGCATCAGACTGAGGGATTTTGTGCCCGGATCTTGTGCCCACAAGAAGTTAATTTTTTGAACCCAACATGCTTGCCAGGTTTGTCAGCCATATATCAATTTTAACTGCAGTACATAATAGAATAGAAAGGTTTAAGAGAAATTAGTTTTTTTATTTTTTTGAAAGGAAACAAAAAAGGCAAACTCTATTAACAATGGTAGGGAAAGAACTACCCAAACATAGGAAAGTATCTAAAACCTAATGAGGAAACATGAAAATAACAAAAAAGTTTGTTGAAGGTTAAGGATGGTAATAGGCTACAAATAAGAAATAGAAGATAATAAAAGAGTTTGGTTTATATCACTCACAACCCATGAAGAACACTGAGAGAAAAATCCCAGCTTGCTAGTAGCGTGGCAAAGGAGATCTGAGGTAATTCAGAGGACAGGGTCATTATGGCTAATTGAAGAGCTCAAGATTCAGATTCTAAGCTATAAAAAAAGCAGCCAAGTCAGATCAGAGGTTTGGATACAAACCCACAGTTTTAGGAATAAATAAAAATGATATCAGATCCACATATTTATTACATACTGTACTCTCATATAAAAGTTCTCACTAAGTGAAATGCTCTTTTCTTTGGAATATGAGTGAGACAAAACAGTAGTAACTTATTTATTTATTAACATTTGTTTACCTTGATAGTCCATGTGGGTCAGTAGAGTGACCCCTTTTTCAGACGAAGCCCAGAAAGAAAAGCTTCACATTCTACAACCTTTTAAAAAGCCTAATGTAAGAGATTATAATTTACAGTAAATGTGAACTCCACATACAAAAAATGTAAAAGCATAAAAATGTAAAAGCATAATATCAGAGAGTATGAAATAGTATACAGAAACAAATATATTGTCAGAGACACAAATAGAGAAATAGTAAAGAATGTGTATTGCAATTACAAAATATCTTATACAATAATATTCATAAGGAGACTATAGTGTGTGTGTGTGTGTGTGCGTGTGTGTGTGTGTGTGTGTGTGTGTGTGTGTGTGTGTGTGTGTGTGTGTCTATATATATATATATATATATATATATATATATATATATATATATATAAGATAGGAAATTCACCCCGGGGATCACATCAGTCACCCTGTTAAACAGGGGTCCAGGGAAGTAAATACTGTGGGAAGAAATAGATAGGGAATTGTTATGGCTAGGCTTGTATTGGCCCTAGGGCTGATAGACTAGTACAAACCTATGAACCTATGAACCTATATATACACACACACACTCACACACACACACACACATATATAAATATATATATATATATATATTCACTCTGAAGCCTCATCTAAAAAAAAAAAAAAAAAACAAAAAAAAAGCCTGAAAAAAGAAAAAAACTGAAAAAAAATCCTGAAAGCAAAAAATCCTGAAAAGACAAAAATCTGAAAACAAAAATCCTGAAAACACAAATAATGCTAATATGTCACTATAAAGACACTAATATCTAGGTCCGTCACTCACCCACACACTCACCACCTACCTAACCTAAACCTAACTCACTTAACCCCAATATTTGTCACCAATATTTTATGCACTAATGCCTGCCCTAACTAACACCTAACCTAAAAACCTAAACTCCTAAAAAAAAAAAAACAAACCACACTACACACCCCCCCAGCATGACCCTAACACACCATAGGCTAACAATAGCAAAGCCACAATGACATCAGTATGTCTATTTTGTGTTTTCAGGATTTTGAGTTTCAGGATTTTGGTCTTTCAGGATTTTGGGCTTTCAGGATTTTGAGTTTTCATTTTCAGGCTTTTGGTTTCAGGATTTTGATTTTCAGGCTTATGATGTTTCAGGCTTCTGAATGGGAACCATATATATATATATATATATATATATATATATATATATATATATATATATATATATATATATATATATATATATATATATAGATGTGTGTGTGTGTGTGTGTGTGTGTATCATTTGTATATATTTATGTATATCTAATCTATAGCTATATATATATATATATATATATATATATATATATATGTGTGTGTGTGTGTGTGTGTGTGTGTGTGTGTGTGTGTGTGTGTGTGTGCCCATGTCCCTGTGTGTACATGTGTATATTTATATATAGGATAGATACCATATTCTCTTTTCCCTACTTTCCTTCTTTTCCCTATTTTCCTCCCCCAGCTCTCATAACCTAGTGTAAATATCCATCTCCCCTTCACTCTGTCTCACACTCCATCTATTTACCATATCTTCACCTTATTTTTTCTAGCTATTACCCTCATAGCCCTATGCTAACATCCTTCTCACCTTCATTCTGTCTCACACCTCATCTCTTTTATCCTCTTTCAATAATCTCACTGTTGTGTAAATAGTTCCCCCCCTATTTTCTCAGTCTGCCACCCCACATCGTCGCCTTACTCCCACCCATTAGTTTTTTCCTTTTCAACCTTTCTGGCACAATAACTTGCACTCATTGTCCATTACAGAAACGCTTCTTAGTAGATGATGCATCTTTTTATCTTCATTGTATTTTGTTAGTCTATACATGTACTGCTTTACCCTGCATTCTGTTATTCTACTGAGATTTATATTTTAACTGTGTAACTAACACTTACCATGAAACCAATGTGTAATTATTTGTAATAGAATATGTGCTTGTTATACTGTACTTTGGGGCTTTTCTCCTTGGGCCTCCGCTGAAAAATGCTACAAGTCCAGCCCCCCCCCCCCTCCACCAGTAAACAAATGTAAAATTAAAAATAAATATATAAATAAAATTTGGCAGTGTGGATAGGAAATAAGAGCATAACACTGAGGACCAGAAAAGGAATATCAGTGTTTGGAGTGTTACTTGCTAAATGATAGAAACGTATACTATGAAAGTAGACTTAAAGTCAAAATAAACTTTATTGTCATTTAGACCCCCACCTCAATGCTGGCTAAATGAAATGTTATTGCTTTGAGCTCTATGTGCAGACAATACACAGTATATATATATATATATATATATATATATATATATATATATATATATATATATATATATATATATATATATATATATATATATATATATATATATATATATATATATATATATATAAAATACAGATGAAAATAAAGGAGCCAGAGAGAGGTACTGATATTGAATTTTAGTGGCATGATAGTGGAATACTAAATACACATGACAATAAGTAGATTGCAAATGCAAATTGGGGAAGGTAAAAGTAGAAAAGATTCTATAACAGATAAAAGGAGCTTGTTTCAGCTAGTATAAGAGACAATGTGCATAGCTGTAAGAAGAAAAGCATGAAATGATAGAAAGTACATAGAAAGGGTTAACAGTGCAAGGGGGGTTTGGAATAAATTAGACTGGAATGGAACATTTACAGGACCAGGAGACCATGAGGTAGTGTTTGATGTGGTATTTTAAATGTTTGATTGCAAGGTTTTGTTTATGCTGCTTGTATGTAAATTATTGCATTGTTTAGCAATGTAGGAGGAATATAAGGAGCCGATGTCAGGATTATTAGAGGAGGATACATAAAGAGACTGTTTGTGCTGTGGAGAAATCAGCTTGTGGAGAATTGTTGCAATACATTACTTAGTATCAAGCATAGCTCAGGGTTGTAAAGTAGTTTGTTTCATGGCTGATTGTGAGAAGGTTTGAGAGTGAGGAGTTCTAGCCAAAATAGATGATTAAGGGTATGACAATGATGGGCTTTGTAAAACAAGTTAGTGACAAATGTTGCGATTTGACTATAGCGTTGTTCTAGCAGGTTCTATAGACAGGCCTTCTAGGCTGTGAATTATGGGAGCATCATGGAGGAGAATGACAATCAAGAGGGTAGAAGCAAAGTATTTATATGATGAGTTGGTTAAGCAGAGAGGAACGCTGTACAGCGAGCCTATTTCCTGAGGAGTTTAGCTTACCGTATCTTTTCTTTTATATGTAGGTCAGACTTTAGGTTTTCATCTGCTGTAACTGCTAAAAGCTTTGTATGGGACACCGGTCCAATTTTGGTGCTGTTAGATGAAGTTAAGGTAAAAAGATTTTTCCAACTTCAGACTGCTCTGGAGATGAATAGTATTTATTTGTTTTTAGGGTTCAGAAAGAGGTGAGGGTGAGCTATCCATTGAACAAGTGATGTGAGGGCTTTTTGGACTAATATTTGGAATTTGTCTAGATGTTTTTGCTGTGTGGATGTTTGCTCATGTTCATAGTGCACAATGATAGCATGTTTGCTGGCTATATGGACATCATTGGTGAATATATTAAATAGTAGCTGTCCAAGGATGGATCCTTGTTGTAGTCCAACAAAGATGGGGAGGAAAGAGGAGGTGATATTTTTCTGCCATTTTATAGCCTGAAATCTGTTAGACTGGTAACATGTGAACAACTGATGTATGAGGAGCCAAGTTGTAGGGAAGCTAGTTTTAAATCAGCTTATCATGGGAGATTGTATCAAATGCTTTTGGGTGGTCTAGATAATTGGCCGTTGTTGGATTAACCATATTTCTATTTTGGTTTATGCTAGCTATGAAGCAGAGAAGAGCTGTGGTGGTACTGTGACATGGACAAAAGCCATGCTGTGTGTGAGATAGATAGTTATTATCAGTGACATGTTTGAGAAGTTGGGACTGTACCCATTTGAGAAGTACTTTAACTATCAGTCTATAATTAGAGAGGTCAGTAGTTATACCACTTTTGTGAAGAAGGAGAATGTAACATTTCTTTTTAAGTGCTGGAAGGTAAGTAATATCCTTTGATGGATCAGTTAATTAGGATAGACAAAAGGTATGCTAGGCCATCTAAAGCTATTTTGATGTACTAAGTCAGCAATTTTTGTACAGTTAGGGTAACAGCTTTTAAATAAAGAGTATATTCTCTCATAGTGGCAGAGGGAGCAAAGTGGAAGGAGAAAGAGAGTTTGTGTGGGTTTAGCGGCATAAAGACAGTTTTGCTTTTGGTAAGAGAGATATCTGTTTGTATAAAGTACAAGTGGAATTGACATACTGTGCTGCCTGAGTGTGAGTTGACATAGGGAATAGATTGAGGAGAACGACATCTGTGTAAGTGGTGGTTAATTGAGGGCAAGAAGAGTTTTGGATTCTTATGGTTAGGCTTTTGGAGGTTCATGTGGTGTTTTTATTCTGATTGTTTCTGTGATTTGTTTGGTTTCTAAATTGTCTATAGGCTGTCATTTTGTTTTTAGAGAACTTGATAAAAGTATATTTTCTGGAGTTGTTTACCTAGTCAGGGTGGCATCTCAGTTTTCTTTATTATTTGCAAGCCTGCATAAGGTTTTTGGATACCTTCCTGTCAAGTAGTGAGGGTGGGCAGGATTTTTGAATTCTCCTTCAGCAAATTATTATTCAAACAGATGTCCTCCCATCACAAAGGAGAGCGGTCTCTCTATTGAAATATTGGGACTTGGCTGATGAGACATGAAACAGAAAACAAAGACAAGGTATGTTCAAAGATGGCTGCCATTCTGTAAACACTGCTAGTCTACAGCTCTCCAAATACTCAGACGAAAACTTAACCCAGAGGTTATATCACAACTTATTTAACAACAATTCTTTGAAATAACAACTCTATCCTCAGTCTAAAATCGGAGATGAGGTGAATAAACCTGAAAAAATAACAAATCTTCCAGGATTACAACTGATTACTTGAACCTGAAGAAAGTCTCAAACAAAGAAACTGTGTGCTCAAAACTATCTGCTCAAGTATACTTAAAAATAACATGATCCTGCACTGCTGTATTATGTCGAAAGAAGACAAAAACATGGATACAACTACAAAAACTAAACTTTCCGAACTTTTATCACCTGAGAAAGACTTAACCTCGAAAAGACAAAAGATTATAAAACAACAAGAGCCTTTAAAGTCAGGGAATAAAAGTAAACCAGAACAACTGGCAAGCATGGAGGACATTAAAACAGCATTACTTCCTATCCATGAAGCTATAAACGATCTGGCTAATCAAGTTCAAACCTTTGGAACTTCCTGCAGTCAAATATTGGAAAGAATGGATAAATCCAAAGCTAAAATCTCAGAAAATGAAGACAAAATAGCCCTGCTTGCTAAAAAAACTGACGTACATGAAGCAGATATCCAATCTATGCAAGCTAAAATTATTGATCTGGAGGCAAGATCCAGAAGAACTAATATTATCATCGGGGGAATGCCAGAAAATATACAATACAATGATTTAATCCCAGCTATCATGCAAATCCTTACAACTCTATTCGGTGACTCGGAAACTGCAAAACAAATAACAATAGAAAGAGCACATAGAGCCCTGAGAGAATCCTATACATCTAATATACCTAGACCTGTTTACGCAAAAATTCTCAACTTCCAAGATGTAAATAAAATACTATTAACTGCAAAGAAAAATGGAGGCTCTATTATCTGGAATAATAACAGAATTTTACTGGCTCAAGACTTGCCCCTACAAATTAGGCAAGCCAGACAACTATTATCTCCTTATTGCAAGTTTCTAATTGAAAAACAGATAAAATTTCAGATGAAATACCCAAATACACTAACATTCCCGGCTGAGGGATCTAAATATGCAGTTACAACTAAAAAAGAAGCTATGTCTATTTTTATGACAGTTTTTAAATCCTTACCTGCTTCTGAGAGCTTGTCTTAACTTCTGATGCGATTAGCAAGTCCTCCGAGGTCGGATCTACCATCTACCACCAGGTGAGGTCTAATTTTTCCATTATCTGGTTTCCTTTGTGATCTAGGCCTTATTTAGGTCAGCTACGATCCTTAATTTGGGCTTTGCGGCTCGTGAGAAGCTTTACCGAGAGTTTACAACCCTCAGTTGGTCCATCTTGCCCACGAGGAGAGCCGAAGTGACTTTATTGCTTCTAGAGGTGGATTTTCAATGTGACACATCTGGAAGTCCGTTCGCTTGATGAGTCCCCCTTCGCGAACCCAGCAGTCTGAATAACTATTCGGAAACCCGATGGAGTGTCTTCAAGAACTATTAAGACAAAATAAACTTAAATAAAGTTTGTATACTGAAACAAATACACAAAGTACACTTTTAGTAATGATAAAACAACTAACACTACCCCATAAACGCTAAACAAGTTGCCTAAGCTGAGTTAACTATAACATGCCATACTTTGATTGTATCAAATCTATATGAGAGAAATAGTGTCCACAATACTCGACAGGTAATGGTAATGTTGCAAATTGCACATAGATAACACATTTAAATCAAAACACATTCCTATACAAATATTCTTAATGTTATTTATATATAATTAATTAACTTAAATGCAGGCTCATATAAACTAATAACATGATCTTTACTCAATAACAACAAGACAGATGAAACAATCTGAAAATCCATAATATTTTCTGATGATGTAATACTCCATACTCTGTTTTAGACCATAGTTCAAGATAACACACAAATGATGCTATAAGATGTTTGCATTTTTTATAGCTGAATGTTATATGATTTACTAATATAAGCAACAATGACTATAACTGATTCCTTGTCACGATAGAATAACTTAGATTTCTCACATTATGAGACAGTTACTTTAAGGAATCACATGCTCAGATTAATGGTGTGTTTTCTGGAACTTTTTCTTTTTTTTTATCTAGTTAGCAAACATTATTTAATTACTTTAGTATCATTTATATGAGATTATATATGATGACAAATAGATATTATTTAGTTTATAAGTAGTGTTCCTTTAGAATCTAATGGTTTGATTCAAAAACCCAGGTGTCACTTTTTGGTTAACTGTGTATTAGTTTAAACAACCAGTTTGCTAAACTTGATATTAACCCTTCCGTACATTATGATTAATGAATATAGGTGTAATCATCTTACATTCTACCAGTATGCTAAACTTGATATTAACCCTTCCGTACATTATGATTAATGGATATAGGTGTAATCATCTTACATTCTTAGCCATTGAGGAATTAAGTACCTGAATCTGTGTTATACTGGTACCGAGGCCTGAAATGCTAAAAACTTACACTGTTTCTCTAGGATCTAGTAAGCTATTACTAGAGTGATTACGCGATGGTTATCATATATATAAATGATAACAAAGTCTTACATTTGCTCCTAGAGCAAAGGGTAGCTATACATACAAAGGAAAGATGCATTAAATGGATATATTTTCTATGAACACAGTTATTGTATTAATCTGAGAACATGTATTTAGTAATATCTTAAAATATTACTATTAACAAGTAGTATGGAGATATATTTGAGACTAACAGCAAAGTCCAGATATCTCTTATTTTGTTTTTTGTCTGACTTATTTAATTCAATATAATAAGTAGAGATGTAGACGATAAGTAGTGTTTGTTAGGGAGTGAGTAGGATAGGCTTTGTAGAATTAGTAGTAGTTTATATAGGTCCACTACATTTTACATATCATTTATACACTAGCTTCGATGTTATGTACTTGCCAATGATACTAATTAATGTAATCCCGAACTATGTTAAGGACTTCTTTAATTCCTGGTCCAGGGGTTTAGTGGGTAGGCACTGGAAGGAGATGGGAATTCTAGAATGCTTTCATAAATTACACATAGTAAAAACTCAACCAACTCTATCAAATTTTCCCAGATTTTTAAAATACTTTCATAAAACAAAACTTTGGGAATGTGGGAAATAGATTCATGGAATATTAAGGGAATCCAGAACTTGAAAAAGAGAAAACTGTTTCTTCATTTATTTCTACAAGCTAAGGCATTTTTCATACTACTTCAGGAAACTCATATGACCAATGATCAATGGACAGAAATAAAAAAGAAAAAATGGATAAGAGAAGTAATAGCCTCTGAAGGAAAAACTAATAGTGCGGGAGTGGCGATAATTATTAAAAACCAATACCAGGACAAAATTATAGAATATAAAATGGATAAAGAAGGATGATGGTGCTATGTGATTCTCTCGGCAACACTATATGATAAACCCATTATTCTGCTCAATATATATGCACCTTGTAATAATCAACATTCTTTCTTTGCCTCACTCTATCCTATTTTAAATCAACATAATAACCACTACATCATCATAGGAGGGGAATGGAATGCTTATCAAAATCCTAAACTAGATAAATCAAGCCAACAAAGAACATATAATAGTCAAGCAGCTTTAACATTAAGTGAACTTAAGTATGACTTTAATTTATATGATCCCTTCAAATATTCTAATAATGCTCTTAATTCTAACAATTTTACATTTTATTCAAGCTGTCATAAAATGTGGTCTAGAATAGACTTTTTTCTAATTTCCGAAGCACTGATCAGTCTTGACTCCTCAGTATCTATTCATGCTCGTTACCTATCAGATCATTCTAAAATTACATTAGGTTTTACTAATGATTCTGGAAACATTTTATCACAGAAGGGATATAATTGGTCTTTAAATCCTAATCTATTAAACAAAAGGGAAATAATTCAGGAAATCCAGGACATTCTCAAATCGCTACTAGTTAAAATAGACAAACCAGCATACCCCTGATATTGAATGGGCGGCAACGAAAGCTCAGATAAGAGGTATCCTCCTTCAAAAAGCTTCTTATTATAAAAAAATTCAACTCAGAGAAGAACAAACTTTGGAGTCTAAAATTAAAACACTAGATCAAGAACTAATGCAGAATCATAACTCACAAACAGAAACAGAACTTTTAAAATGTCAGAAGGATCTTTTTCTGATCCAAAATAATAGATTGTCATTTCATGAAACCAAAATATTGGCAAGTTATGCTAATCATATACAAACTCCATCAAGGGCTTTAGCAAGAATTATTAACCAATCCAAATCACCCTCTCAAATTCCAGAATTATATTACAAAAACAAAACATATACGAAATTTAATGATACTATTAACATTTTTGAATTGATATACACCCAAATTTATGGGGATCAAAGTGAATCACCTACAAATTAAAATTATAGGGACTTCCTACAAAAGATTAACTTCCCAACAATTTAAGAGAATCTACAGAGAGATTTAGTACAACCAATTTCTATGGAGGAAATAACAACAACAATTAAAAATTTGAAATCCCACAAAGCCCCGGGCCCAGATGGCCTTACAGCAGAATTCTATAAAACTTTCGGCAATACGATTGTTAAAATACTATCATATACATTAAACTTTATAAATAATAACAAAATCAATGACTTACATTTCAATGCATCCAAAACAATTCTTATACCTAAAGAAAATTTGGATCTTCAAAACCCAGACAATTATAGACCTATATCACTTTTAAACATTGATACTAAAATTCTGACCTCTATCTTAACTACCAGACTGAAGAAAATAACAAATTTAATCATTTCTAATGAACAAACTGGATTTTTAACTGCTAGGCAAGCTAGTGACAACACCTTAACACTTCATACTTTAATCTCTTATGCCAATCAAAAGAATTTAAATATGTATGCCCTTATTATTGATGCACAAAAGGCCTTCAATAGAGTTAACATAAAATTTCTATTTAACATTTGACCCTATTTTAATATACCTCAAGAATTCATCCTAACATTGCAAACATTATATAATAACCCCTATACAACTTTATATATAAATAAAATGTTCTCTAAAAGAATTCAAATCAGGAACAGTACCCGTCAAGGTTGTCCTCTATCCCCTATACTGTTTAATTTATATTTAGAACCTTTATTTCTGCATATTAAACAAAATGTATACCATAATGCCCCAATAATCTATGGTACCAAGATCTCTATGGCAGCTTTTGCAGATGATCTTAATATATATTGTACAACACCAGTCTCTGATACCAAAACAAAATACTATCTGCTGTCGAAGACTTTGCATTAATATCAAAGTATAAAATAAACCTTAAAATAAACAATATATTTCCTTTGAAAACACCTAAACCCTTTTCACTTTTACCTTTGATAGGGCAAGTAAAATATGAAGAAAAGATTAAATATTTAGGAATCACATTCTCCACAGATAATAAGGACTTCTATCTAAATAATGTTAAACTAAACTGGGAACACATTTTATTTGATCTAAGGAGATGGAATAACCTGAAATTACCTACATTAGCAAAGGTCTCAATTATAAAAATGAATGTCTTACCCAGATTATTATATATCTTTAGATCCACTCAAGTGTTAATCCCCAAGAAATTTTTTAAACAAATCCACATCGAACTTGCTAAATTTATATGGGAATCAAGGAAAACTAGAATATCATACGATAATTTGATGACCCCGAAAAATAAAGGTGGATTAGATTTACCCGACTTTTGGAAATTATTATTTAATTATAAATGCCAATAGAATTTTAACAATAGCTAACTATAACATACAAAATAATAATTGGTCCCCTAACTGGATAAGATTGGGTTACAAACATGCCGAACATGTGAACATCAATCCCAAAGCTTTACCCTTTCTAAACAGAGATATCATTAAAACATATGCTCTAATGGAACATATAAAAATTTATATAACATTATTACAAAATCTCTTTAGATCATTAAATCTATTTCAATATATGATGATCTTACAACCCTTTCATAGAATCCCTAACCTGAGAATCAATAATCAACTTATAGACTTAAAAAAACTTCCCACTTATAATAAACTTAACTCTACAAGATATATACCCATATCTCAATTATTCTGCCCATGATCTAAGACAAGAAATGAATCTCCCCAAATCATATTTAGTCATATTGAGGCAGATTAAAGAATTATCTATTAGCTACTTTAAGGACTTAACTGTTAATAAAGAGAACTTAACGAAATGTACCTCAATATGGCAAGCTCTATCCCAAACTACCAAATATATAACATCCACTTATAAACTGATAAAAGACATCAAATATCAAGAACACCTTCTCATATCGAATTATTGGAAAGAAAAACTACCATTGATTGAAGAAAGTAAATTCATAAATGCAATTAAATTAACAGCAAAATCAATCTCCCTCCAAAAGCTAACATTCACCCAACTCATGATATTCAATAATACCTACTACACACATCTTAGCTTGTATAAATTCAACTCCAAGAATTCTCCAAAGTGCCCATATTGTAAAGATGAAACTGCTGACCTCTTACATATGCTTTGGAGCTGCAAATGTATATATAAACTTTGGAATTCCCTAAAGCTACAACTACAAAATATGGGGTATTAAAATTCAACATTGTCTTGGGAATTTATGATATTAGACATTCCTCCAAATAATATAACTAGATCCCAGATGATTATACTTATGAATATGTTCCTATTAATGAAGCTCTATATAGCTACAAATTGGCTGAACCTAACTCAAACTTCTTGGGAAAATTTTAAGATCTTAGCCATAAAACACATATTAGCCCACAAATATGCTATCAATAGCCAAAGTAAACATCCAAATAATCTAAAGATTTGGGAACAAATTTTCAACATTATATTAGCTTAATGCACCGAAATCAGGAAACCCCATTGTTATTTATAGTATAAAACATAACCTTTGTAAGAACCATATTATTTCAAGATATTATCTTTGCACAGAAGAATTATTTATATATACGTTATTTTAATTGTGAAAGCATTCATGTAAATATTGTATATATCTTGTTACAATGTTGATAGAAGAACTGTTCAGAAATTACCTCTGTATTTCCCTGTTAAATGTTTGTATGAACAAGTGAAAAATAATAAAGAATTATTATTGAAAAAAACAAAAAAAAAAACAAAGACAAAAAGTAACAGGAGAAGACAGAATAATGAACATTACTCTTATCTTTTTTACACTTCTTTTTGTAGTGGGAAAGCACCCTTAGATCCTCTGATGTGGAGAACAAGTCCCCAGTACCCCCAAATTAATATATACCAACTCTGAGATTTCTACAACTCAGGTAAAGGGGATATTCTAAGAAATGGCAGTCTCAGACTTAATATATATTACTCTGCTTTTTGGGCTTTCAGTATCCACATTTTGTGATTCAACATTCTGCGTCCTGACATTTCTGTTGGTTGCCAGGAAAGAGTCCATAATTTGATCAAGTACTTCAGCTGCGGGATCTGGTTTAGTGCAGAATAGCTGACTGAATGAATCATGGTTCAAACAAAACAAAACAAAAAACTGAAAGGGGATACATACAATATTGTTAAACATGTGCCTTAGGGAACATCCCCATACCCTGTGTTCCCCTTTTATGAATACAATCTAATTTGGAGACATCCTCCTTGGTAGTGACTCCCTTTGAGGAATATTTTTTTGTTTGTTTCATTTGCATGTCCAAAAATTATGTAGTGCATATGCTGTTTTGGCCAGGGTGATTACATTTTTACAGACTAGACATGGCTTGAAGTATACAAAATCCCATATTCCATATACCAATTGACATACTCCACAGAGATACAAGTCTTATGCAACCACTGAGCCTTGCAACAATGGAAATAAAATAAGTACTTTTGTGTTATCAGAGAAGGGGGCATACAATATATAGTTAAGTATTAACTTTGACTTGTTTCATCAACTTTCTTCAGCCAGTTCCTTAAGACATCTCTATAAAGCCTTGTGTATCTTCAGTTTACTGTCTTTCAGGTTACTAGCTAGATTCTAGGCAATCTTGTTTTTCTCTAGGAAACTCTTATTACTTTTTATAACATTATGTTTTCTAGTACCATAACATGCACCAGTGACTCTTCAACATAAATATTTTTGCAGTTTGTACGTAAAGCTCGCCTGTTAACTGTAACTTGCCATGATATGTTACCTTGATTTATAATACTTTGTATGAACAGTTTTGATTTTTGGTGTTGCTGTCTGTTGCAGCATTTGCTGCTGCTGTTTGTAAGCCCATTTTATACTGGCTTCTACATTTGATTCAGAACTGTTATTTATATAAGAACAGCAAATCACAGGTGTTTTAGCTCCCTGAAAGCCTAAGGCTTTCTATCCAATGTCATCAAAGATAAAACTAAATTAGAATGACTCTGCATCCTTTTCAGGCAGGCATTTCTTTAGTTGAAATTATCCATGTTTACTTTAGGAAAGCATAGTTGCTTTTGTTTTAATGCAGTTTTGTTCACAGTACCTGATAAGCTGAGCATACCACATGTGTATCAGTAAACAAATGCATAGCATGCACATGTGGTGGAACATATTTAGTGTATTTTATTTCCTTGTAGGTTTATGTGAAAACATCATCCTTTAATTGATTCATCCTGCCTTTAGAATGCCTAGATTGTTGTGGGTACTTTGTAGCCTGCATTAGACTACTACTGTAGTGTGATTTAAATATTAGGCATTCCTTCTGGTTAGTTTTCATTTGTCATACAGATCAGTCTGTTCACTGTACCGTAGCAACCTTTCCTTGCAGGTTTTTTTCAAGAATCTACAATAAAGGAGTTAAATCTGGAATAGTTTCTCCCATTTCAGTGTTATAAGGCAGTGATGGCTTCTAACAACATGACAGTTAACTTTATTGAATCATTTTTCTTACAGCTTCAGTATGTTTTGACTCAAGGACAGACTTCCTAGTCTTAACGATAAGCTGATTATATTCTATCAGTTACCTAGAGTCTCTGTGCTTCTATAATTACTGTTTTCTAAGAAAGCAAAGTATAACTAAGACAGTATTCAGAATGTAGTAACTTTTGAATATAAAAATAGAGGTATGGTACCAACTTTTAAAAATGTATGAAAATTCTATTGCTGAGTAGTGCTTAAACAATTGAACAGCATTAAAGCTGTTATGACCTGAGTGACAATTGCATGGAATCATTTCATTTTTTCCTTAAAGCTACATGCCTCTGACATACTCTGGAAGCAAGAATGCTCTTCGAATTATAAAGGAGATAACTAAACCTGCCATGAGTTGTTCCATCTGTTTTATTTAAGCTTGTTGTACTCACAAGCTACTGAACATATCAATTATGTTGTGATACAACCAGACATACATCCTATTAGATCTCTTCAAAATCCATATATACCATTGATTTTACACTTGTTGAATAGGTCATACTATAATTTCTGTTTGTGTTCCCTGACAGTTGTGCCAGTTAAACATAACATGAATGCCATTAACTATTTGAAATATTTTTTGAATTATCAGTTATTTCACATATTAACATTTTTATTTTGCTATGATTCTATCATAATGCAATAGATTATCTATGATCTGTATCTATGACTTTTACGTAATGGATACAATGGACAGTGTTGTATGCTAATGATAGCCCTCCATGTTGCCTTCTAAATTATGATAAAAAGAAATGTTCATTAATTACTTCCATAATCAGAAAGGTTCATTAGTTAATTGTGGAGCTACTAAAATGTGCTGTACATATCATTAGAAGCTGTCTTTTTTGACTGTATAGCTAAATCCTTTGGAAAACTGTGTATTTCATATGAGAATAACTGTATAAGCAGGAAACGCATAAGATCAAGAACATTTGCAGATTTATCAATCTGTCATCCCAAAGAGAACACCACTGCTTCCTTTTTGCAAAACTCAAATGGTTGCCAATAGTAAAGCTATACTCTACTACTAGCTTCAATAACCTGCAATCTGATAAGCATAGGAACTTTTCAAATATCGGTCAGCAGATTGACAAAACAAACTACCATCTACAGTCCGAGATCACAGTCTGCCACCATTCCACTGACAAATGATAGCCTTCCCATGCTCAGATTAGTTGTACATGCTGCTGAGGCCTCTGAAAAGACCCATTCTGATGGTACAATGCCTTCTATGCCATTGCTGGCCACTCAGGTGGAGTATGCCTAGGTTATAGATGGGTCCAGAGCTGCTGGACTTGTACCAGCTTCCTATACCTAGATCCTCATAATAGAGAGCAGAATTCTCACTTTATGTTCCCAAGGAGATCCCAGGAGACTGGATTCCTGAGTCTTAGATACCCAATGACTCACTGAAGTTCTAGCCCTAGCCAATGAAGACAAAAAAGCCTGTTGTTGGTTTGTCCCAGCTTCATCTGCTTGGGATTCAGACTCATCACATTCAGGTCTACTCACAGGACTTATTCCAGCTTGTCAAACAACTTACTCCTGTAACACATCGTCCACCAGGAATCCCTCCTGCAAAAATAAAAAGTGAGCCTTCACTGCACAAGTCTTCAGATTCCTATAACTCAGAGGATCAGTTATCATTTGTTGGCCTGCTTTCTTTAGGATCATATGCTACAATACTTGATATTCTTGCATCAGCCTCACCACCTCAGGATCTCTCTTTTGTACATACTAGGAAACTCTGGAATACCTACACCCCAAAAAAAGGTTTAGACACTTTTTTGGTCTTCCAGAACCCGAGCTTCTTTCTTTTCCTGCATTTTTGAAAATAGTGGATAATGGGATTGTGAACACACATTACTGCAGCCTGACACCTAGTTCCCTGCCCCTAGGAAACCAGACAGGTTATATGGAGTGCTTGAATCCCACAAGGACCTGACAGTAATCCAGTGGAAGATCATGAGATGGTCTCCTCAGAATTCAAGGGTGCCAAGGGACATGCTTCCCAAAATCCCTTGCCAAATAATAAAGACAGCAACCCCCCTCAATAGATTTGGCAAAAAGTTTACACCTCATCTATCCGGTTAAGTACAGGCCCATAAGTCTTACCAGCCTCATGTGTAAGATCATGAAAAGAAAAATCATGAATATCATAAATGAGGACATATGTAACCTGCAAACACTGGACCTATCACAGTTCAGCTTTGTTAAAGGAAGGCCATGCCTATTAAATCTGGTGGACTTTCTTGAGAGTCACGAAAGCAATGGTTAAGATTGTGCACACAGATTACCTCAACCTGGTCAAGGCTTTTAATACAATACCCCATGCAGCCATTATGGATGAACTCATTAATTTAGGTGTAAACACTTTTAGTACCTGCTGAATAACCAACTGGCTCACTGTTAGAACCCCGGAGGCCAAAACAGGTGAGTTCACCTCCACTAAACAGGCCAGTCACTAGTGGAATCTCCCAAGACTTGGTACTGAGCCCATTCCTTTTTGGCAGCTATTTCTCTGAAATGGAAGCAAATGTTGAAGGTTAATAGTTGACTAAGTTTACAGATGATTACAAGCTTATGGTTATCATTTACTCCCCTGCAGACACTAGCATTCTTCAAGAAGGTTTATATCTGACTAACAAATGGTGCCAAAGCCATAGTTTTAAACTTAATGCTAAGAAATGCATAATTGTACCATTTGGGAAGTCAACCATCTTGGCACTAATTACCATGTTGATAATACACCAAAGTGTCGACCCAGCGATCAGAGATCTGTGTATGCACATAGACAGTAACCATACCTTCAAACACCATTTGGTCACAGTGGTGAAGAAATTATTTTATGTTGTGCAACTTATAAGTAAGGGCATGGTATCTAGGTCCAAAGAGGTCATTATCCCACTGTACTCCATCCTTATCAGACCAATCATACAGTACAATGCTCCCTTTGGTATGTACCTGACCAGGAATATTCAGCAACTAAAGCGACGTCAGAGGTTCCTTACAAAAAGAATAAAAAGTATAACAAACGTGCTTTATGCAGACCTTAAAGCCCTTTCCCTCTAATCAGTCTCTTATAGATTGCAGAGGGGTGATCTATGCCTGGCTTACAAGGCATTCGCAAACCCCACACTTATGAATCTCCTACATATTTATAAGTCAAAGATAACCAGGAATAGAAAGGCTAAAGACCTGAATTTTGTCTGCGATTTAAACAAAACATGTTAGAGACAGATATGTGTCCTACAGACTGCCCCTCCTATGGAACAGGCTTCCCATGGTTCATCTGTTTTACAGTTTAAGTGCAACCTAGACGAGTAGATTTGGAATACGAAATTTACACCAGGCCTGGCACCCATGTCCATTATGGATGGAGGTAGCTTATAAACGCCTGGCCTCAATATCCTATTTGGATACGTGACATCATTATTCTTTGGAAAACTTGGCTAAGCTTAGAAAGGCTCCCTAGAATTGTTAGCCTAGTGTCTATAAATCTATGAATCTATGAATCTGTGAATCTATCCTGGCCCTGAGGGCCTTAGATTGCCAGTTTCATATAATTAAAAACCAGGCAATCATCATAGATCAAATGAAATAAAAGGTAAAGGGGATATTGATAAGGCTGTCCATAAAGAATGATTGGATCCATGCAGCACCAGGAACCAAGTTGCCAAATACTCTTACAGATACAGTTTTGAGAACTTAGAAGCAGTATGCAGGGAAGCTGCTATGGCTTCAATAATTAGGAGGCATGCATGACTAAGAGAACATCCTCTGCCAAGGCATGATAAAGCAGAAATCCTTAATGCCTCATTAGACAAGTACTTCCTCTTTTAATCTCAATCTTAAAGCATGTTCAGGAAACTGGAGAAAAAGTTGAAGACTACACAGGCAGTAGAAAACTTTCTTTAAATCTTCCTGCCTAGATTCTTTAGGGATTACCCTCAGCCTTTCTGATTAAAACCAAAGTCAGAAAGACCATAAATGAAAATTTTAGAAGACTGTGGCAGACCAATACCAAGATTAGTTCTGGTAGGCCCCAATCACAGGCACCCTGCAGTCAGCAGCTCTGACTCTAAAGAGCACCTTCCTGCTCTCACCCCAACAAAACCCAACCTTACACTACACATCTGCCCCTCTCCTGTAGGGCTAGAGAGCAAATGATCCCTTTTCCATCCTAACTGGCAAAAAAAAAATGTGCAATCCTATTGAAATTCTTGTGCATTCCTGCCATTTCAGGAAAACAGCTAAAGGAGGCACTAGTCCAGGTACAAGACCTCTTATTGCAGGGTTCCACAGAACATTTCCAATTGAAAGACATAGGTAAAGGTAAAGAGTTCTACTCCTGGTTGTTTCTTTTTCCACTGGAAGTGAAGGTGTCATGGAGGCCTAATTTAGACCTCTCAAAACTAAATTCCTTTGGGTAACCAAAGTCAAAATGCACACACTTCAAAAGCTTCTGACCGGAATTTTGCCACAATCTCTCATGGTCACCTTGGATTTGAAGTATACCTACCTCAATGTCTGTATACTGAAGGACCACAAAGGGTTTCTCCACTTCAAGGTACGGAGTTTTCACTATCAGTACTGTGCCTTGTCCTTTAGCTTGCCCACTGGTCACAGACTCTTTCCAAAATATTTGTATCCAGTGATAGCCCACATTTGCCCTTACTGTGAAAATTGCCTCTTTCAGCCATTCACACTGATGAATTTCAAGGTACCTCTTCATCTAAGCATGAAGTGCTTCTCAAGAGTGGGATTCTCTCCATCCTACAAAAATCCACCCTCCAGCCCTCCACCAGGGTGACATTTATAGGTGCAAAGCTGGATTCCAGTGACCATAAAGCATATCTGCCACATGACAATAATCAAGTTCCTGACATGGTACTTTCACACCAACCCAAACAGGAACAAAAGAAACCACAAAATCCAAGGTGAAGCAAATGCAGGCAGGAAGTAGTAAATCCATGCAGTCTATTTAGAAGAATAAGCCCTTTCATCCCAAACAGTTAATTTATCAGGAACCTCATCAGGAAGTTTTTATAAACTAGAAATATTGTTAATATTTGACAGAAATTGCAGTCACATGGCAATCAACAGTAATGTGTAAATAGATTTATGAAACAGAGATAAAAGAAGCAACTGTGACTAGAATTCTAACTGGCGTGGGATTAAAATTCCTGTCCTGGGAAAGATTCCATAATGATTTTTCAGTCAGTACCAGTAATATCTTAATGACTGCAGTGGATGTTAATAATCACCAAATTACTAGTCAATACTGCATACAAACAAGACAGAACTACTTATGTAAAAAAAAAATTGTTGGAAGGGTATGTATCAAACTTGTTTGTTGAAACGATTAGTTACTGGAGTTTAAATGTGGGTAGATATGTGAGGAAAAGGGTGATTTTTGAGCTCAGAAATAATTAGAGATGTATATTAGCCATACCTTTTTGGTATAATCGACATATTTTATGTAGTTGTGTCCAGCTATATGTATTTGTATCCATAATGCAAGTCATTAATCAGATTATCTGCAAAACCTGACTGTTGTTATACAAGTTATCTTAAGAGACCTCTAATATACTAAATGGGACAAGGTTTCATGTTTTGTGAAAATATCTTCTGTGTTTTCTATCCACAGGAATATGATGATGGCTATGGTACTGCTTATGACGACCAGGGTTATGAATCTTACAATAATTCATACAGTGCCCAAGCACAGAGGTAAGAAATGCTAATTCACTGTAATAATAACAGTAAGTTGTGTAACACAAATTAAAAAAAATGTTTCCATTTAAAGTACTTTGCCCAGATACTTTTATATTACATATTAGTCCTGTGTGGTGACCTTAGCGTTATTCCTCCATTAAGAATGTTTAAGACATAAACGTAACTGTTATACAGCAACAGTATTTTACAGTTGTTCATTCGGTGAGGCTTTGGAAAGAAAAGCAAATATCCTTGTCTGAGTCATATTAATGTTTACTGAATATGGAAAACATTTTTCAGCTTATATTAAAACTTAGTTAAAATGTGATGTTGAGGTAAGAAATTATACCAGATAATGATTACATATGGCTGCTGGTTCAAAATTCAGCATTTTTCAAACTGCTTGTGGAAGTTATAAGATCAGGTATTATAAAAATAGATTGATACATAATGAAACCATGTGATTTTGAAATGTTAAACAGGAATCAACTTATTAGTATATGGCCATGCCAGAGAAGGAAGAGAGTGCTCATCTAGTTACTTAGTAAGAAGTAAGAGGCAAGGATCTGTGCAGATGCCCTACCAGCATTCCATACGCTTATCCCTTTGTTTGCTGAATACCTTGTTAAACATTTCTGCTGTAGGCAGTCCATTACATGTTCTGGTAACATATCAGTAACCTAAATATTCTTTTTGTTAAGAGCTGTCTCCTGAGCCCTGAATAAAACTGAATCCCTTTTAATCATTTTTGCATAACCCAGTTCTTCCCATCTTGACTCCGCAGTACCCATCAGGTTCTGATGGATTATCTTGCATGATCAGATCATTTCTGCTTTGTCTCTTGTTTCCTAAGGAAAGTTTGAGAAATAGGCCTGTGGTCTTTTAGGATTCATCTACTGTTCATACTGATGATCAATGTGTCTGACCCCCTCCAAACCTTATTCCACTAGTCATAAGTTTCTGTTCGAGTGAGTCTTGTAGAACTATACATGATATTTCAAACCTGGTCATTTCTGGTCTTTGTAGAGACAGTCAGTTCTACAGTCTGTAGCTAAATTTATATCATGATGCCAACACAGAATTGTTATTTTCTTTGGAAATGCTTTGGAAATGCCATGTCACTGGATAGGTTTGTTTAATCTCAGATATGATAGTCTCTTCCTGCTCCTTAGCTTTTCTTGTAACTGATTCTCCTTGTTAAAATGTTTTTCTCTGCATTGCATTTCTTCTTCAGAAATTCTTAATTTTGCAGTTTGTTATGTTGCATCTGCACAGCATGCATTTGTGTAGCACTATGTGATCTGTCTAGATCATTCTGCTGACTACCTCTCTGTCTTCTTATACCTCATGGAACACTTATTTCCAATGAAAGTTATACTATGTTCTCCAAATGAGACATGTCTGCAGTAACTATTAAGCTTCTATGCAACACAACTACATTAATCTCTGCCATTCTCTTGAATACCAGGGTCATACTAACATCTTCCCTAGTTATAGCTGTCTGCACCGCCCCCTCAGATGCATTCCTCTGTACATGTCATCATCTTTCCTCCTGGTATTTTGATTTAGGTCACATCTGATGATGAACTGAATGCATTACTAATGTGAAGATAAATCTTATCAAAGGTATCCATATCAGTCCTCAGCTGTGTTCTTGTCAATACATGACATCATATCCAGACTTCACCTGCTCATCACTATTGTGATATAAATCTTAGCTCATTTTCAACTAGGAATCACTAGTTTCTTGTGAAACTTATCAGAGTGCATCAAGTTAAAGAATCCTTCTGAGTTATATGAATTGTTTTTTTTGTTTTTAACTCCTGTATTGCAGTCAAAGACAGCCAAGATAGATATAGTCTGATTACCAGAGCAGTCAATAACTGCACTCGTTTATATAACTTATTAAGAGAATAACTGTTAAAAGCAGATGCATATTCTTTAACACAGACTGATTGGAACTCTTCTCCTGTTATGTTTCTCTTTTCATCCAAGTCATTCTGTAAGTTATATGTCTAAAAAATCCCCATCATTCTGTTTAAGTTGATTCTTTAGTTTCTACTTGTGGACCTTCTTAACTTTCATGAGAATTATTGATACTTCTGTTCTAGCTCGATCATACTCCCTGTCTTTCACAGCCTGTTTATACATCTGATATGACCTCATGAAAAATCACAAGAAAATTCTCAGATTTTTATTAATACCTGTCACATCCCTCACATTTTTGTGATCCTGTATGTGGTTCTGTAGCTGAAATACTGTTGATTCCTTATCCAACCCATCCATATTAGTATCTCTCATCCTAATGGACATTTTTTTAATGTGTGTCACTTTTACCTCCATAATTATATGGTTTCTACTATTATGTATCCAACTACACTCTGTAATATGTCTCTGTGGTTATTCTCTCTATAATTCTCATACCTAGTCTATATTTAACAGAAAGAAATTCTAGCAAATTTTCTCCTCTGACTGAAACCTCCAACCTCCAGCCTTTTCTTTATTTCACAAAAGGAGGTTTTGCAGAATCTAATTTGTAAAAACGGCAACAAGTAAATACATGCAAATCTCCAAAACGGAGAGACCGCTTCACAAACTAGGCACAGTCCAGAAGCAATCCAAAGGAACATCAAGTTTTCCTTTCACAAAGCAGGCCCAGTCCAGAAGTAATCCAAAGGAAAACCAAGTATTCCAGCTGTAAAATGTTCCACTGGTGTAAAACAAAAAGCACAATCCAGTTGTAAAAACCTACTACACTTTACTTCTGTTAAGCTCTTTTCGTCTCGCTTATAGCAAGAATTCTTCAGACCACATACAGTTGCATCAAACTTTGGTATAAAACCTGTTCCACTCTCAACTTCCCTTCAATTAATTACACAAGTTAACTGTGTTGCTTGATTAGTAATTGATAAATGATACATCAGTTAAGTTAGTGCTTCACTGTTACGTAGATCTCAATAAATGAAGCTCCTGAATAATGTGTTGTGTGTGTTGCTTACATTAAAATATGCAGGCTCTTGCTGAAATACATGCACTTGCATTGTACGATAATTAAATCAATTTTATAACTTTGTGTCGCGTGTTATGAATTTATATTTATATTTAAAATAAATACTTGTTTAAAATACATAATTGAAAAACATAGTTAAAAAGTTATGAATTTATATTTAGAAAAAATACTTGTTTAAAATGCATAGTTAAGAATACATGCTTAAAATGTTTCACTTCTACTAAGTCTATTCCTTAAAACATACCTTAATACATAAATAAGTCAAGACATTAATACATAAATCACCTCTACCAAAACTGTTACAACTATTTGCTTGAAGCATGCAGTGTTTAAATAAATTTAAGTATCTAACAAATCTTATCTAACTATACATTTTAAACAAGTATTTATTCTAAATATAAATTCATAACGTTTTAACTGTTTTTCAATTATGTATTTTATACAAGTATTTATTTTAAATATAAATATAAATTCATAACACGTGACACAAATTTATAAAATTTATTTAATTATCGTACGATGCAAGTGCATGTATTTCAGCAAGAGCCTACATAGTTTTAATGTAAGCAACACACACAGCACATTATTTAGGAGCTTCATTTATTGAGATCTAAGTAACAGTGAAGCACTAACTTAATTGATGTATCAGTTATCAATTAGTAATCAAGCAGCACAGTTTACTTGTGTAATTAATTGAAGTGAAGTTGAGAGTGGAACAGGTTTTATACCAAAGTGTGATGTAACTGTATGTGGTCTGAAGAAGTCTCGCTATAAGTGAGACGAAAAGCACTTAACAGAAGTAAAGTGTAGTAGGTTTTTACAACTGGATTGTGCTTTTTTATTTTACAGCAGTGGAACATTTTATAGCTGGAATACTTGATTTTCCTTTGGATTACTTCTGGACTGTGCCTGATTTGTGAAAGGAATACTTGATTTTCCTTTGGATTGCTTTTGGACTGTGCCTGGTTTGTGAAGGGGTCTGTCCGTTTTGGAGAATCTAATTTGTGCTTGGCAGTACTACCTCCTGATTAAATGCCCATTAAAAGTACTGGGTTAGTAATTAACAATTCTCAAAATGGCTAAAATGAAAGAATTAATAAGTGTAAATATTTAGAAACTATAAAATTATAACAACTTGTGGCATTCCCTTTACTCCAAGGTATAGCAACGTCACAGTTAGTATGTGTAAGTAGTGTGGGGGGGAGCACAGGAGTGTAATCCCCATTTAAAAATGCTTTAAAAGTGTAACATATTGTTTTGTAATTTGTGGTTTGTTTGTTTGTATGTGTGTGTGTGTGTGTGTGTGTGCGTGTGTGTGTGTGTGTGTGTGTGTGCGTGTGTGTGTGTGTGTGTGTGTGTGTGTGTGTGTGTGTGTGTGTGTGTGTGTGTGTGTGTGAATTGTACTTTACTTTTTGAAGTGCCAAGATTCCCAACTCTTGATGCTGCATTTCCTGCAGTGAATCCTGATAACTGGGATGTCCTTTCTGAATATCCTAAATGTTTCTTATTCCTACCAGTTGCATTAACATAGATATTTCTATTAAGTTCTAGCTTTTGCAGAATTTTAGGAGTGTTACCATCTTTTTCCATAGCCAGTTACTTCAACCTTTTGACAACCTCCTTCCTGTATTTATATATCTCACAAGCCACATTCCCCTTCTCAAAATCACAGCCTAGCATTTCTTTGAGTGTCCTGCCCTCAATGGCATCATCAGAGATGATACCATTTTTTTTATCTTGATGATGGGAGGGAATAGATTGACTGCCCTACTTTTATATTTATTGTGGTCAACTTGGCTATGTTGTTAGTAGTCTTTGCATCTACTTTTTCCACTTTTAGTTAACATGTGTTCTCCTTCATTGAGCCCTTCACCCAGCTTCCATACACATTTCTATTTATTGTAGTGTGTTAACCAATGTAGAATGTTACTACAGATGGAGCTAGTTCAAGCTCAGCCCAGGACATAGTATAAAAGACTGGGTCTATATTACATCGGTGAACTCACAGGAGTCCAAATGATGTAATATCGAACCATGACATTCGAAACCCAGGGAAAAAAATCGATGTTCTGTTACAAACAAAAAAAACACACTTTAAACTGAAATTAATGTGGGGGGGTGAAGCTGTGCCCCCCACACCCCTCTACTTAAATATACCAACTCCGAGATCGCACCACAGTGGAGGAAATAGCAAAGCCCTGAAAACGGCCCACTGATTTTTTTTCCCTGAGAAAAAAATCGGTGTGCCGTGGCTTTGCTGTTTTCACAGTTTGAACATTAGGGTTCGATATTACAATGTTTGGACTCCTGTGAGTTTGACGTTGTAATATAGACCCTAAGAGACTGAGTTATACATTCATTATAACCTTTGCATTCAAAATATACCACTACCATATTGTTTCTTCCACACTCCTAATTTTCAGCTTCACCTTTCCTCATACTTAATGACCCTAAGTTCTACCTAAACCTCATCCCTGCTTAGCCTACAAACCCAGCTTACCTCTTTTAACATTCTATATATATATGAATGAGTCAATTTTATATCTACAATTACTGTATAGACTCTGTAAATCTGTAAGCCTCTCACTGTCTTCTGCTTTCAGCTTCATAAAGTTGTACCCCAAATGGCCAACAATGCTTTGTTTGTATTCTGTGGTCTATTTTTGGACTGCTTCTCTGATTCCACTTCTGTAATGGATCAGTCAGGTACCCTCATTGGCAAAATAAAATGAATAAATAAATGAATGAAATAGATATATAAGTTTATACAAGGCTCCAATGAATAGAGATGTATAAGACATAGACTTGTTATAGCTACCAGGCACCCTGTTTCAATCAGAAACACACAATACAATACATAGCATTTTATGAGTAGAGTAATACTATCACTTTAATATACTAAAGTATAATATAATCATTACTGTTATATAATAGTAGCATTGCTTTCTTATTTATTCACCTATGTGGTCATAATCATTAGATATCATCTCCTTACAGCAAGGTAAAACATGGAGATATTTAAAAACTATAAAAAAGAAATATGGACATGGGAAAGAAAGAGAAATTTGATATGATGCAATATTTATGCAAAGGAGAAAGCAAAACTAATCTATATAAAGAAGGCAGTCCCAAAGATATTTGAAGAGAAATACAGGTAAAGGCATCCGGATATGGAAAATTTCACAATAAAAAATATCACAAAGATGGAATGTAGAAAAGAAGATTAGAAAAGTAGATGTTATAAAAAAATAGAAGTTGAAGATTTGGAGTGCCTGTCAAGTGAAGGATTTGTGTAGAAGGTCTAACACAGATTACATCACAGTATGATGGAGTGACTCCCCAAAGTAAGAAGAAACAGGAATATCAGGAGACATCTGAAGAAGAAATATGGACATGGGAAAGAAAAAGAGATTTAATATGGTATAATATTTATGCAAAGGAGAAAGAAAAAACTAATACAAAAAGAGCAGCACCAAAGATATTTGAAGAGAAATACAGGCAAAGGAATCCAGACATGGAAAACTTTTCAATACAAAAAAATAAGAAGATAAAGAGGAAAAGTAGGAAAGGAAATTAGTAATGGAGAAGTTAAAAAAATAGAAACTGAGATTATGGAGCACCTGCAAAGTAAAGGATTCAGTGTAGAAAATTGAATGCAGAAAGCACCACAACAGGATAGAGCAATGGATATCCAAATTAAGGGGAAACCAGTGGTACAGGAAGCAATTGGTCAGGTGACATATCAAGATACTTTGGAGCCTTTTACAGGAAACCTGTATCGATGTTCACTTGAAGCTAGGTAGCAAGGAAAGGAACAGGAAACTGTGGAAATTGATGCAGTCAATGTTGAGGAGTGATAGGCCAGTGAGTTCCTGTATGACAGAGCAATGGATGGCACAGGACAAAATTGAAGAGAAGGTGCCACAGGATGATGCTGTAAAACCTTCTACAGAATACCCACAGGAAATGGAAAGCAAGGGATGTGCCCTCAGTTTGGAGGAAAATGAGCTAAGAGAAGAGTTGCTTGATTTAATTAACATGGATAGATATATTAAGATCAATGAAGGAAATAGACTGCAGAAGGTCAATAAAATCCAAAAAGTCAGAAGTTTGATAAAACAAATGAATGCAATAATTAGGACTGTCCATAGAGATCCATGTGATACAAGAGAAGTAAACAGGATGTATTACTGTGCAGCTAAACTAATAACTGATAAAGTTGTATTACAAGAACGCAGGGTAGCAAGGGAAAGGAAGGGGAGAAATCGAATACCATCATGGAAGTATCGAATAGAGAAAACTATAAAGCAATTAAGACAATAAGTGTCACTGTTAGAAGACTATAAAAGAGGGACTAGATCAACAAAAATGCTAAGAAAGATAGATGTGATAAAAGCAATGCGCAGTATTAGAACAGACCAGGATCTATCATGCACTATCACAAATAACAAACTAAAAATTTCAGCACAGGTGGAAAAACTTAGAAGATATACAGATAAATATAAAGGAAAAGTACAAAATATGCAATTTATTGAAGGCCCAAAAAGTTTTATAGAGAACTGGATAACAAGATAAATGGAATTGAAAGACTGCTAAAAAAAGAGGAAATAGATACAATTTGGACAAGTATCTATGAAGATCCTGTGGAATATAACAAACTAAGATGCTAAACTGATAGAAGAAATAAAAGAAAGAATAATAAGTTTAAAGGTGCAGGATATGAAATGGGATGATATAACAGCCAGAGAGATTAAAACAAAGTTAAGAAAAGCCTGTAATTGGAAACCCCCAGGCCCAAATACAGTACCTAACCTTTGGTTAAAAGTATCAACATCTTTGCAGGAAGATTTAGTCATGAGTAAGAACTATTTATTTGCACACCCTGAACAGACACCAACCTGGCTAACAGCAGGCAAAACAATGGTCCTACCTAAGAGTGAACTTGCAAGCTACCCCAAAAAATTATAGACCAATAATTTGCTTTCCAATGATGTATAAACTATACACAGGAACTGATGCTGACAGAGTTTATAGGCATTTAGAAGAAAATTCAATTATGGCAATAGAACAAAAGGGCAGTAAAAGAAAGTCATATGGAACAAAGGGTCATTTATTGTTAAATAAGTCATACTGGAGAACTGTAAAAAGGGAAGAATCTAAGTATGGCATGGATTGACTATAAAAAAGCATTTGATAGTATCCCACATTCATGGATAAAAGAGTGCTTAAAATGTATAAGATACACCCTACTCTGATCAACTACATTACAATGACCATGAAACAGTGACAGATGACCTTGTAATTAAGCCATGATAAAGGACAGATTATTATCCCAGGGATAAAAATTCAAAGGGGGATATTCCAGGGTGACTCTCTGTCACCGTTGCTATTCTGCCTTGCCATTAACCCATTAAGCTGTTTACTTAACAGCTTAGGCCATGGCTACAATGTGGCTCCTAGAAAACAGCAAAGTGTAAAGACTTCTCATCTTTTCTTTGATGATGATTTAAAGCTGTGTAGCTCATCAGATGAGGAACTGGAAGCACAGCTCCAGATTGTTAAGACTTTTTCAGATGATATAAGAATGTCATTTGGTCTTGATAAATGTGCAAAAGCAACCTTTAAAGCAGGAAAACTGCAGCACCAGGAAAACATCAGTTTGGGACAAGACTGCAATATAAAAGAACTTGAGCAAGAGGGAGTGTATAAATATTTGGGAATTGATGAAGGATCAACCATAAAACATGAACAAATGCAAATAAAACTTAGTAAGGAATACTTTAGAAGACTTAATTCTGAAAACAGTGTTGACATCTAGGAACAAAATCTAAGCTATAAATCAATTTGCTCTTCCTTTACTAACATACAGTTCTGCAGTGATTGACTGGCCCCAAAACGTGTTGGATAGATTAGATAGGAAAACAAGAAGGATGCTTCATGCTCACCAAATGATTTATAAAAATCAGTGTATACCAAGATTATATATTCCCTGTTCTGAAGGAAGGATGGGCCTTCTTGAAATTGATTACATGTATAGATCTGCAGTTGTGGGGCTCAACACATTTTCTGACCTCACAAGACACAAATGTAAAGAAAGTTTTGAAACATGAGGAGAATAAATCTAAGATGACTTCTCTGGTTAATTTAGCAGAAGAATATCAGTGTCAAGCAGGAATGGAAATCAAGCCAGAAGTAGATAAAAATCAGGCAGCAACTGAATGTGCCAAAAAACAAAAGAAAGAATATAAGGTGAAGGACCAGATGAGAAGGCAAGAAATGTGGAAAAAGCATAAATATAGTTGCAAGTATAGAAAACTTCTGGAAGAACCTCATATTGATCAGGAACAAGTGCAGGAATGGTTAAGGAGAGGAAAATGTAAACCAAGAGATGAAAGGTTAATGCTGGCACCCCATAATAGTGCACTATGTACATGCTGGTTTGCAAAGTCATTGAACATGTGGGAGAAACAGACAAATGTAGGTTTTGTAAAACCGAATTGGAAACAGTTGCTCACCTTATTGCTGGTTGTGACATACTAATGGCAGAAGGACTGTATAATGAAAGGCATAATAATGTGGCAAGACTGTTGCACTGGGGATTGTGCAAAAATTATGATATTGAAGTGGTTGAAAAACCCTAGAAACATAAGCCACAAATCATTATGGAAAATGATGAAGTTTATATCACATGGGATTAGCCATTACCAACAGTTCAAAAGATGCATGCTAGAAAATGGGATATAGTGATCCAAGAAAAAAAGACAAAAGTAGCATTGATCATTGAAATCGCTACACCCAGTAACTACAGTGTCTTGAGTTCAGACAGTCACAAAGTCATAAAATATCAGGATCTGGAGGCAGAAACGAGAGCAATGTGGAAGAAAGATACCCAGACAGCTTCAATAGTAGTAGGAGCAATTGGTCTTATAAAAAAATAATCTACAATTGTATAGAGATATGTTACCAATCCATGTAACCCCGTATGAATTGCAGAAGGAGTCATTACTGGGCACATTGCGGGTGCATAAGGTTCATAAGTAGGTACTAGGCTATTGGCCCTAGGGCCTATATAAGCCTAGGCAAAAGGTACTCTGACTTTCGCCACCCAAGAAAGTTATTTTCTTGTGCCCCTGTTGAGCAGAGCCACAGAAGTGATCCCCGGGGTGAATTTCCTATCTCACATCCATTCATCAAGATTTTTCTTGAAGAGTGCTAATGAGGAGCTTTGTTTGATATAGATAGGTAGTTTGTTCCAGAGTATGGGAAGTCTCTGAGACAGGAATCTATCCCTCCAGCATGTTCTGTTTATTGTGGTGACAAGGTTTAGATCCCTAGAGCATGTAACTCAGAGGGATTGATATTTCTTAAAGTGGAGCATGTCCAGCAGCTCTGGGTCTGACATAGCTTTGTATGTTAGGCAGAGATCATCTCTGAGTAGGTGATATGTGATGGAGTAAAGCTGGAGTTTTTTGAAACAGTCTGCATAGGGCATCTATTTGAGGCCAGTAATCCTCTTTGTGAGGTATTTCTGTGGCCTTTCCAGTTGTTGTAGATGTCTTTTGAGGTACATACCAAAAGGGGTGCTGTATTCTATAATGGATCTAATGAGTGACGAGTAGAGGGGAACAATGACCTCTTTTTTTCTGGATGAGAAACCTTTTGTGATGAGGTGTGCCACATAGAAGGATTTCATGACTACTGTGGCGATTTGATTATTAAAGGAGAGACTACTGTCCACCTGTGTCCCAAGGTCTCTTATCACACTTTCGGTGTTAAGTAGACTACCGCCTATGTGGTAGTTCATGGGTGCAGAGTTTTTACCAAAAGGGATGACAATGCACTTTTTGGCACTGAGCTTGAGGCCATGGCTTTGACACCAGGCATCTATCTCAGTGAGGCCTTTTTGTAGGATGTCCACATTGTTAGGAGTTTCGATTATGGCTCCCAGTTTGCAGTCATCTGTGAACTTCGTCAGCCAAAGACCTTCTGTGTTAGCCTGTACTTCAGAGAAAATACTGAAGTAATACTAATTTCATGAACTTTAATCGTACTTTGATTTAGGAATGGAATCCATTCCTGTCATGGTATTAGAAACTCAAAAGACTTGGAGAAATAAAAAAAAAAAAACAAGGTATAACCAAACATCTTTTAAATTACTATAGCCACAGAAACACTAGTTAAATGCCTATAGATTCTGTTAGAATTTCGTGACTAAATGATTTGCATGCTGCCTTTGTGTTGCTAATAGCTATGTATTTATTTTGGTCTAGTATGAGGTATAAAACAAAGAAATATTTATTGTAGTTGATGAACTTGTATAATTTATGGTAAAAAAGGACAATATTATGTTTAGAGATTCAAAGTAGAAATGTCAAAGCATGAGTTTTTACCTTCCTATCATGGGACATTTTAGTAATGTTTAATTTTTATGAGTGCTATTACTTGACCATGGTGATAACTGGAGGGTACTTGTTTTAAATAGAATATTTGATGCAGAAGATGTTACATCGCTTTGATGTTAAAAATAATTCCTTAGACATATAGAACAAACCTTCAGGCATTACTTGGAAATATTGTTTTGGACCTGTATCCTTCAGAAACTACAGTATAACTGATTAAAACTGAGTAGCTCTTTCAGCAGCATATATGCCCCAAGGCATTCTTCCACAAATGGCTCTTTCAGCATAAAGCTATTGGAAATGCATTTTGAAGCTATCGACTTGTATATATTGAGTAGATAAAAGCAGCCCGCTCCATTTGCAGTACATTCCTGGTCTTGTGACAAGTCACAATGCAAGACTTTTTTAAAACAGATCCTGTGTTGTACTAACAAAAAAGTAAAAGCTTTTAAAGAACAGGATCTGTTAATTTAAGTGAAGGAGATAGGTCCAGTTGTAGCCTCCAACAAAGAATTTGTGACAATGTGTTGTATTCCCTGTAGCTGTGTTGCTGCTGCTCATCAATGAAATGTTACAAGTTGCTTTTTTCCTTGTCATTATGGCTTCAGAATACAACATTCTTGCAAATTTATAGAGTGTCATGCTTTTGCTTTATATTATGAATAATTGAGTTATAGAGCTCTGTGAACATAATATCCATGGCAATATGATTTTTCCTGATTGCATTGCTGATTTGTACTTTGATAATATCTTTGCAGATATGTCACTGTATTTTATTTATATCATCTCAAAAAACTGCTCATTTTATATCTATAAATATATATAAAAGCATTGCATATAAATAACTGAGCAATGCTTGCTGGAAATAAGTATTTAATGATATAAGCACAATATGTTTTCATACCTCTCAACCTCTTAGAAATCTGGACAAAGCCATAAATAAAGGTGGTACAAAGGCCCAAAAATAGGGACAATTTTTAAATATTGCTCACAGACTTAGAAAGTGGACAGAATAACAAATTTTGCATCAGCATGAATTTTCTGAATGGTATGAAGTATGAAACTCAACTGTCTGTCATTATTTTCTAATTTAAATCTTCAATGATTTGCCAGTGATTTGTTAGAAACACAGAATTGTAAGAAAAATGGGCCACAAATGTGAGGCAGAAATCTGGACAGTCTGAAAATCTGTACAGTTGAGAGGTGTGCTTGATGTTTTGCAGCATGCATTCATTTAGAGCTTGTAGTCCTGAATGCATGCTGCAAAATCTCTGTGAATTTTAAACCAGCTGCTGTGGCAGGCACAATGCCTGGCTGGGAGGAACAGGCTGGAATGATGGGTATGCCTGCTCTGTGGCCATTACTCTCGTGGGATTGCCTCACTACCTGCACAATTAAGATAAGATGAGTCAGCTCACTGAATGAGGATGTTAAATCTAGATGATGGATCTGTAATCAGGACCAAGACTTGATATGCTATTCCTCCCTAATCAGTGAGATAGGCCATTCAACTTTGTCACACAATGGGAGAAGGGGAGACAAGTTGGATAACCACAAAAAGAAATTGGACAACCAAAAAAAATAAAAAATCTAAACATAGCCTAAATATTTTGGTGTTTAAGTAGTTGAACTACATTTGGTTGAAACCATATGATCGGTGTTCAGTAGTTACAACTGCATTAGAGTGATTCTCACATACTGCAGAAAATGCTGCAGCAGGTTAGCCCTTATTTAGGGGCACATACAGCAGGTTAGCCCTTATTTAGGGGCACATATCTATTTTCTACACCTGACAAACACTTATAACATGGTACACCACCAGAGTAGGAGAATTAACATCACTTATCAAGAAGTCTTCTTCTTTTAAGCTGTGATCTGACCTCTTCCTGGAACTAGATTTAACCTATTTTACTGGATTTGTCTCTATCAGTGCTTTTAAAATACCATGTAAATATATTTAATTATTTAAACTGTCATTTAATATCTGAGGTAATTATTTGTTGTTCTGATTTCAGTGCATATTGCTCAATGTACATAATTTAGTCTGGGAATGTTTGTGGACCATCTTTGAACATTGCTATTGATTACCTCATGATATATATATATATATATATATATATATATATATATATATATATATATATATAGAGAGAGAGAGAGAGAGAGTAATTTGCTGCTGTTCTCGGAGTTCATATTACAGCTAGCCTAGTAGCAAATTGCATTCTGACTGGCTATTTTAATTATCTGTTTTTGTTTTTTTTTTCTTATTGCTCTGCTTTTGGGCCTTGCTCTCCTTTTTTTGGAGTGCTATGGGCTACGCATCTAACCTCTTTGCTGGAACTTGATTTGACTCTTTTATTCCATCCATTCAGATACCAGGGATGTCTGTTTTATTTACCTATAGTGCCACTTAATATCCACAACATTATTTTTGTTCTGATTTCAGTGCATATTGCTAACTGGGCAAAATGTATTTGTCAGTGTTTGGGAGCCATATGGGAACACAAGTGATTACCTTGTAAGAGAAGGTAACTTGCTATTATTCTGTGAGTTCAAATTACTGATGGCCTACTAGCTAGTTGTATTCAAATTGACTGTCATAACCCCAATGTTACAGAAAATTGAACTGCCTTTGGTTAAAACCAAACAAAAATAGTCTGTGTTTTTGCTGGGGGGGGGACAGGCCCCCCTACACTCCCACACCTCCTGCAAATTGTATATACCCACTCTGAGATCACATTACAGTGGGGAGAAGAGTAAATTCGCTGATCCCCACTCTGCTGTGGTCTCAACGGAAACACTTTGACTTTTTGGAAAGTCGATCATGTAGTCTTGCCTAGATGAAGTTCAGCTTTACAAAAACTCAATTTTCATAGGTTCTTAGGAGTGTACTAGGCTATTGACCAAAAATCGCAAATTAAAGGTCATGCTGCTAAACATTAGGAGTCTAAACATGAAACTGCACTCATTGCAAGCAACAATGTAAGGTGCTGATATTTGTTTAGTCACAGAAACCTGGTTCAAAGGTGCGGACAGCACCCCATCCATACCAGGTTACTCATCCTGTCATACATTCAGATCCCAAACCGTGGGCAGCATAGCAAAAGGAGATGGAGTTGCAATATATATTAAAGACATACACACCTCCAGGCTGGTCAAATGGTTTGACACACAGGAGACACTCCAGGTGCAGTTAACCATTTACAAGACCCCTACTCAAATCATAGTTAGTTACAGGCCACCAACTTTGACTCAAGATGCCCACTCCACCTATCTGGACCTCTTCAAATCTACCAACATTCAACTCATTACCCTGATCCTGGTTGACTTTAACTATGCAATCATAGATTGGAGGAACTACTCATGTCAAAAGACAAATGCCCAGAGATTCCTTCATTCCGTCAATGCAAATGCCTTGGACCAGCTGGTCAACACCCCCCACAAGAGGTGATAATATCTTGGACTTGGTATTAACCAACATGAGTAACCACTGCAGCATCCCTACAGTGTCATCCTCCTTGGTAAAATCTGACCACAAAGCAGTCACTTTCAAAGTCACCATCTCCCCTGACCCCCACCCCCCCCTTACCAAGGGTCAAACAAAAAAGCTTCTCCAGAGCTAACTACAACTTTCTGAGAGGAAGGTATAAACAGTGTCACAGCCTCTTCCCCCTCCATAGAAACTGGCACATATGTCCAAACCTATACCAAGGTACTATACAAACATTTATATAGCTGCATGATATTAGGAATACCCAATAGGACAAAATCCTCCTCCTCTAGGAAGAGTAAACCTGTCTGGTGGACATCTGCAATAAATAAACTTTATAATAAAAGGAAAAAAAAATTGCTGTCCAGGACCAAGAAGGAGCAGGTGCCTAATTGGAAGTAGTAGTGAAATCCTCCAAAGCACTCTTCGAGTCGAAACTGGACACATCTACTAAAGACAGTCATAATGACTTCTACACATATGTCTGCAGTCTCAAAGCAAGCACTCAGATCTGCTCAGAACTGGTGGTCAAGGACACCACATGCACAAATGCCGTAGATATAGCCAACCTGCTGGCAGACAGGTTCAATGAAAACTTCACCCCTCTGTCTTCCCATCAGTAAATCAGGACATCCCCAGCACCTGCACCCCTCCCCTTATCTCTAGGGAGCACGTCATCAATGCCCTCTCAAAGGCAAACAAATGCAGCCTCCATGGGACCCGATAACATCCCAAGCTGCATCTTACATGAACTCAGGCAGTAACTTGCAGCACCATTAGACACCCTATTCAACCAAAGCCTGAGTTCTGGCTTCATCCCAGCTCTGTGGAGGATAGCCAGTATAATCCCTTTGTACAAAGGTCGAGTGTCCACCAATCCAGGAAATTATAGACCCATCACCCTAACTATTCTGATCTGCAAGGCCATGGAACGGTTTATCATGGACCTCATTAACAAGGACATTGGCAAACTCCAAACACACAAGCCCACACAGTTTGGTTTCATCAAGGGGGGGGTCATGCCTGTTAAATTTCGTTGACTTCTATGAGACAGTCAGCAACACCATGGATGAGGGGAAGATGGTGCACACCACCTCCCTTGACCTGGCCAAAGTCTTCTGATACTCTTCCCCACGTGGGTATAATAAGTAAACTCTCTCAACTAGGCATTCATCCGTTTGTTCAAACTTCTGAAAGTCAAAAAACAAACCACAATCCAAAAATCGGCCTCGGTTGCAACAAGATGAAGAAAGATAAAAAAATTTTAAATAAGCAACTAAGAAGTGCTTACAGAAAGAACTTTAATTTAACAAATAAAAATAAAAATAAATCAGATACATCCAGTGAATCAAGCGCTTTCTTCTCCAACCATTTGGAGACTTTATCAAGATAGAGCATGCCCCAACTGACAGCAAATTTATAATATAAAGTTAATTACTGAACCAATCAACATCCAGGGTTCATGAATAATTCATGAGCAATGACTATTCCTACAATTTACATCTAATAATGTCAGATAATCACACATAAAACATTCATCATCTTAAATATTACCCACTATAATACATATAAATATATAACTATAAAATGCATTATTAAAATAAAATTGAATATGTGTAAATAAAATCTAATAAAACCTCAACATTTCCTATATGTTGTACACTTCAAATAACCCTAATATATTGTAATATAAATGAATAAATACATGTATAAATAAATACATAATAGAAACAGTATAAAATTCACCAATGAATATATATATATATATATATATATATATATATATATATATATATATATATAAACATAAAATTAATGCATATGTTTCAACTATTAAAAATTACAAGAACATTTCTTTAAAATCATCATCTGTCTAAAGCTTTTAATCTTAAAAGGCAAGTAATTGCAACAGATTCATTTAAGCCTGGCCATTGAGTTGCATTCGTTTTCAACTGCCATATGGCCTCACTTTTCTCCAAATATAAAGTCCAAGGTCCACCTCTTGGGTCTAGTTCAATAACTTCAATAACAGTGAATTTAAAATCATGTCCAGGCCATTCCATACAATGTTTTGCAAGGGCATTAGTTTCTTTTTGCAGTCTGATATCCCTCAAATGTTCATAAATACAGTTTTTAAGTTTCCTTTCTGTCTTTCCAATATAAAAACAAGCACATTTGGAACAGAAAGCACAATAAACTACCTTCTCAGTATAACAGTTGCACTTTTTTTGTAAATAGACCTTTATATCATTTATGTTAAATTTTGACCCTTCCTTAATATGTCGGCAATAATTGCATGTCCCACACTTCTTCATATGGCCCCGTTCCGAATCTGGTAACTCCTTTCAAAGATGTTCTTTAAGGTTTGTCCCTTTCTATATACCACAATAGGCTTCTCACTTATGCATTGTCTAATGTTATTGCTTGAGGTCAAAATTATCCAATTTTTATCCAAAATCCTGAACATTTCTTTACTGTCAAGATTATAAGAAGTGATAAAAGCTGAACAAAACTTCCCATTTGCTTGCACTTGTTCAACAGGTGTCGTAACATTCACATTGACATTGCTGTCCATATTAATGGAACCAACATTCAAATTTAAAACCATATAACTGTTCCCTTCATTGCCAGAGTGCACCATCTCCGAATTCAATATAGCATGATAAATCCCTGTCTCCCTCTTATTAACTACTTCCAACATTAAGTTGTTAATTAAGTCCAATGGCTATTCTCTTTTAAGAAACATACCTTTCAACAGTTCACATTCATCCAAAAAAGAGTTGAAACTAGACACCATCCGAGCAGCTCTAACAAACTGTCCCTTAACAACTGCTCTTTTTCTTGTTTGAAGGGATGGCTACTTTAAAAATGTAAAAAACTGTTTGAATACATTTCCTTCCTATAAATACATGACTCAAAATTCCTTAAGACTGTATTTTTTGTCAGTTTAACATCCAAATATGAGATTTCATTGGGATCGATATTATTGGTGAACTTTAAAATGGCTGTTGAATTATTCACGTGAGTTAAAAATTCATTAATCATCTCACTTGGTCCATCCCAAAATATAAAAATATAATCCAAAAATCTCACATACATTTTACAATATTGATAATAAACTGAATTAATAACAAACTTTTTCTCCCATTGTAGCATCACCTAATTAGAGTGGAAACCACCACATGGAGCAACCATAGCAACACCAACTGCTTGGATAAAAAATTCACCATTAAAAAATATACAGTTATTTTTCAACACAAGTTAAAATAGTTGTTTGTATTCATTAATTTTTGGTTGTGATACTCCTTTTTCCAATAAATAGTCACATGCCCATTCAATACCAGTATTATAGGGTATTGAGGTGTACAAATCCTTCACATGAATGGTGATGAATACATCTGTCTCACTGTATTCTAAATTATTAACCCTTTCTAAAAAATCCCATGAATCCTTACAAATAACAGTTTGTTCACTAACAAAACATTTTGAATTAATATCCAAGTATTTTGCTATGGAATAAGTGATAAAACCATGTCCATTCACTATAGGGTGCATAGGTGGATCAACCATATTCTTGTGTAGTTTTGGTAATCCAAATATACAAGGAGTTTTTGGATGGTGCATTGACAGGTAATTGTACTCATCTGTAGACATTGAGCCTTCAATAAAGAGGTCCATTAATTCATTTTTAACTTTGTTATAAATGTCATTTAACTCATTAATAGAGATTTTTCTATATGCATCACTCAAGAGAATATTGTTCATCCTTGTGTTATAATCATCTAGGTCCATAATGACAATACTACCACCTTTATCTGGTTTTATAATCCGCACATCTCTATTAGACCTAAGTTTGTTTAGACCATCCATCTCACTTTTACGTCAGTTAGGTGAGCGTGCATTTCTGTGCATATTTCTAACATCTATTTCACACATTTTATCAAACATCGCTAACGCAGGGTGTAGGGGTGGGTTGAATGTACTTGAAATGTGCAAAGGGTTACTTACATATTCAACAGATTTTAAAAAAGACATTTAAATTCAACTTTCTAACAAAATGTCTGATATCAATTAATGTTTGTGCAATGTTAAAATTTTTGGCTGGGATAAATGATAAACCTCTAGAAAATAAATCACAATCATTAACATCAAAAATACATGAAGAAAAATTATATACATTAAAATCATTTCTAGAATTTTTTAAAATAACACAATTATTCAACATATGCTCATTCGAATTAATTTCCATTCCCGATATCCCCCCCCCTCTGATAATACATTTGTCCCCCTCGACCCCTATTTGCAGGAAAAGTCCCTTGATTCTGCACATTCTGGTTGTTTCTGTCTCTCAGTCTTTCTGATCTCCTCAGTGGGGGAAAGTTGTCTTGATCTAAAAAACGTTCCTCATTATTCCCAGAGGCTCCATCATTATAGTTATGGTTCTCCATATTCCAAGCTTGTGACTGAGGAGGATGGGGATAAGCTGTGTTTGAACAATATTGAGCCCTATCCCTCTCTATTTTCTTCATCTTCCTAGCTTTAATTGAAACCATTTCTTGTTCAATAGATTTAAATATTCTGTTGTAGTCAAGACTATTGTTGTCATGAGCCACATCTTGCACAATCCTGTTGTCTAGTTCAGTTGCTTCTTTTATTAAATCTTTCAAAATTAGTTCATTATGTTTGATAACTAGCTCCATGTACTCGATGCCATGTCTATCAAACATACTAATCAAATCCTTATGGAAGCATGAACCAGCTATTAGCCCTGTGGGAAAGGGCCACATGTGCAAACCCTTAGGCACAAGTTTGAGCTTTAAACATTCTTTAAAGTATGCATTATCAACTTGAATCTTCTTAATTTTAAGTAAAATGCGGTCTAATTTGTGCAAACTGTTGTCGTAAGAATCAGTACTTACAGGTGAAGGTGTAAGAAAAGCCATCTCTCTCCTAACCAGTCGTTCATTCTAATGGGATTAAAGTTAACTTGAACATCTTCAAGAGCATTTCTTCTTAAATTTGCGCTCTGTGATAAATGCTACTCTCCATCTATTAAACTCATACTGGCAATTCTTCCTGAATGCTCCTCATTACTGGTGTTGTTGCCGTTGTTGTTATTTAAACTTCTGTCTCCACCAGGTCTAATGTCAGCATTTTCAGAGTCTAAAAAAAGAGAAACAGCACTCGTTTCCTCACCACGACTTCTACTAGAGCCAGCAACTTCCTAGTTTGATCCTCCCTTCGGAGCTGATGTCATATGGGCATGCTCTGTTCTGCCTAACCTTTGAGTGATCCATTCCAAATGCTGCAAGATATCCTCAATTGAACTGTTCCTTTGTGGTGTATATAATGATTGTGAAGCCTCCATCTCCTGTGCCTCCGTTGCCATAAGAAACACAAATAACGTCAAACTTTTGAAAGTCAAAAAGCAAACCACAATCCAAAAATTGGCCTCGGTTGCAACAAGATGAAGAAAGATAAAAAATTTTTAAATAAGCAAGTGCTTACAGTTTGAAGTTATTTGTGTTTCTTATGGCAATGGAGGCACATGAGATGGAGGCTTCACAATCATTATATACACGACAAAGGAACAGTTTGATTGAGGATATCTTGCAGCATTTGGAATGGATCACGTAAAGGTTAGATAGAATAGTGCATGTCCATATGACGTCAGCTCCGAAGGGAGGACCAAACTAGGAAGTTGCTGGCTCTAGTAGAAGTCGTGGTGAGGAAACGAGTGCAGTTTCTCTTTTTTTAGACTCTGAAAACACTGACATTAGACCTGGTGGAGACAGAAGTTTAAACAACAACAACGGCAACAACACCAGTAATGAGGAGCATTCAGGAAGAATTGCTGGTACGAGTTTAATGGACGGAGAGCAGCATTCATCATATAGCGCAAATTTAAGAAGAAATGCTCTTGAAGATGTTCAAGTTAACTTTAATCCCATTAGAATGAACGACTGGTTAGGAGAGAGATGGCTTTTCTTACATCTTCACCTGTAAGTACTGATTCTTACGACAACAGTTTGCACAAATTAGACCGCATTTTACTTAAAATTAAGAAGATTCAAGTTGATAATGCATACTTTAAAGAATATTTAAAGCTCAAACTTGTGCCTAAGGGTTTGCACATGTGACCCTTTCCCACAGGGCTAATAGCTGGTTCATGCTTCCATAAGGATTTGATTAGTATGTTTGATAGACATGGCATCGAGTACATGGAGCTAGTTATCAAACATAATGAACTAATTTTGAAAGATTTAATAAAAGAAGCAACTGAACTAGACAACAGGATTGTGCAAGATGTGGCTCATGACAACAATAGTTTTGACTACAACAGAATATTTAAATCTATTGAACAAGAAATGGTTTCAATTAAAGCTAGGAAGATGAAGAAAATAGAGAGGGATAGGGCTCAATATTGTTCAAACACAGCTTATCCCCACCCTCCTCGGTCACAAGCTTGGAATATGGAGAACCATAACTATAATGATGGAGCCTCTGGGAATTATGAGGAACATTTTTTAGATCAAGACAACTTTCCCCCACTGAGGAGATCAGAAAGACTGAGAGACAGAAACAACCAGAACGTGCAGAATCAAGGGACTTTTCCTGCAAACAGGGGTCGAGGGGGACAAATGTATTATCAGAGGGGGGGTATCAGGAATGGAATTGAATTCGAATGAGCATATGTTGAATAATTGTGTTATTTTAAAAAATTCTAGAAATGATTTTAATGTATACAATTTTTCTTCATGTATTTTTGATGTTAATGGTTGTGATTTATTTTCTAGAGGTTTATCATTTATCCCAGCCAAAAATTTTAACATTGCACAAACATTAATTGATATCAGACATTTTGTTAGAAAGTTGAATTTAAAAGTCCTTTTTAAATCCGTTGAATATGTAAGTAACCCTTTGCACATTTCAAGTACATTCAACCCACCCCTACACCCTGCGTTAGCGATGTTTGATAAAATGTGTGAAATAGATGTTAGAAATATGCACAGAAATGCACGCTCACCTAACTGACATAAAAGTGAGATGGATGGTCTAAACAAACTTAGGTATAATAGAGATGTGCGGATTATAAAACCAGATAAAGGTGGTGGTATTGTCGTTATGGACCTAGATGATTATAACACAAGGATGAACAATATTCTCTTGAGTGATGCATATAGAAAAATCTCTATTAATGAGTTAAATGGCATTTATAACAAAGTTAAAAATGAATTAATGGACCTCTTTATTGAAGGCTCAGTTTCTATAGATGAGTACAACTACCTGTCAGTGTACCATCCAAAAACTCCTTGTATTTTTGGATTACCAAAACTACACAAGAATATGGATCCACCTATGCGCCCTATAGTGAATGGGCGTGGTTCTATCACTTATCCCATAGTAAAATACTTGGATATTAATTTGAAATGTTTTGTTAGTGAAGAGACTATTATTTGTAAGGATTCATGTTTTTTTTTAGAAAGGGTTAATAATTTAGAATACAGTGAGACAGATGTATTCATCACCATTCATGTGAAGGATTTGTACACCTCAATACCCTATAATACTGGTATTGAATGGGCATGTGACTATTTACTGGAAAAAGGAGTATCACAACCAAAAATTAATGAATACAAACAACTATTTGAACTTGTGTTAAAAAATAACTATATATTTTTTAATGGTGAATTTTTTATCCAAGCAGTTGGTGTTGCTATGGGTTCTCCATATGGTGGTTTGTACTCTAATTTGGTGATGCTACAATTGGAGAAAATGTTTGTTATTAATTCAGTTTATTATCAATATTGTAAAATGTATGTGAGATTTTTGGATGATATTTTTATATTTTGGGATGGACCAAGTGAGATGATTAATGCATTTTTAACTCACATGAATAATTCAACAGCCTTTTTAAGGTTCACCCATAATATCAATCCCAATGAAATCTCATATTTGGATGTTAAACTGACAAAAAATACAGTCTTAATGAATTTTGAGTCATGTATTTATAGGAAGGAAACATATTCAAACAGTTTTTACATTTTGAACGAAGCCATCCCTTCAAACAAAAAAAGAGCAGTTGTTAAGGGACAGTTTGTTAGAGCTGCTCGGATGGTGTCTACTTTCAACTCTTTTTTGGATGAATGTGAACTGTTGAAAGGTATGTTTCTTAAAAGAGAATAGCCATTGGACTTAATTAACAACTTAATGTTGGAAGTAGTTAATAAGAGAGAGAGGGTTTTATCATGCTATATTGAATTCAGAGATGGTGCACTCTGGCAATGAAGGGAACAGTTATATGGTTTTAAACTGAATGTTGGTTCCGTTAATACTGACAGCAATGTTAATGTGAATGTTATGACACCTGTTGAACAAGTGCAAGCAAATGGGAAGTTTCGTTCAGCTTTTATCACTTCTTATAATCTTGACAGTAAAGAAATGTTCAGGAGTTTGGATAAAAATTGGATAATTTTGACCTCAAGCAATGACATTAGACAATACATAAGTGAGAAGCCTATTGTGGTACATAGAAAGGGGCAAACCTTAAAGAACATCTTTGAAAGGAGTTACCAGAATCAGAATGGGGGCCATATGAAGAAGTCTGGGACATGCAATTATTGCCAACATATTAAGGAAGGGTCAAAATTTAACATAAATGGTATAAAGGTCTATTTACAAAAAAAGTGCAGCTGTTATACTGAGAAGGTGGTTTATTGTGCTTTCTGTTCCAAATGTGCTTGTTTTTATATTGGAAAGACAGAAAGGAAACTTAAAAGCCATATTTATGAACATTTGAGGGATATCAGACTGCAAAAAGAAACCAGTGCCCTTGCAAAACATTGTATGGAATGGCCTGGACATGATTTTAAATTCACTGTTATTGAAGTTATTGAACTAGACCCAAGAGGTGGACCTTGGACTTTATATTTGGAGAAAAGTGAGGCCATATGGCAGTTGAAAACGAATGCAACTCAATGGCCAGGCTTAAATGAATCTGTTGCAATTACTTGCTTTTTAAGATTAAAAGCTTTAGACAGATGATGCTTTTAAAGAAATGTTCTTGTAATTTTTAATAGTTGAAACATATGCATTAATTTTATGTTTTATATATATATATATATATATATATATATATATATATATATATATATATATATATATATACATTGGTGAATTTTATACTGTATCTATTATGTATTTATTTATACATGTATTTATTCATTTATATTACAATATATTAGGGTTATTTGAAGTGTACAACATATAGGAAATGTTGAGGTTTTATTAGATTTTATTTACACATATTCAATATTATTTTAATAATGTATTTTATAGTTATGTATTTATATGTATTTTAGTGGGTAATATTTAGGTTGATGAATGTTTTAAGTGTGATTATCTGACATTATTAGATGTAAATTGTAGGAATAGTCATTGCTCATGAATTATTCATGACCCTGGATGTTGATTGGTTCAGTAATTAACTTTATATTATAAATTTGCTGTCAGTTGGGGCATGCTTTGTCTTGATAAAGTCTCCAAATGGTTGGAGACAAAAGCGGTTGATTCACTGGGTGTATCTGATTTATTTTTATTTTTATTTGTTAAATTAAAGTTCTTTCTGTAAGCACTTCTTAGTTGCTTATTTAAACATTTTTTTATCTTTCTTCATCTTGTTGCAACCGAGGCCAATTTTTGGATTAATCCGTATGTTACCAGATGGGTAGCAAACTTGGTCACTGATAGAACTCATCTAGTCAAAATAGGTAAAGCCACCTCAAACAGTAGATCCATAACTAGCGATGCACCCCAGGGATCGGTCTTGGGACCTCTTTTGTTTGGGATATACTTTTCTGAGGTGCATGTCAAAACAAGTGAGCTATGGCTGACCAAGTTTGCAGATGACTGCAAGCTGGACGCTGTCATCAAAGGGCTGTGTACAATAGGACATTTGAATGCCATACCTTAATACGTTGTGTCACACAGAATTACTTCCTCATCTCTGGGACATGTGATGGTCAAAGTTCAGGCTACTGTCTACCTGTGTACCTAGATCCCTTACCTCTGAATTTAATCATAGGGGTGTGTTGTTAAAGTTGTAGTTAGCAAGGGTATTTGATTTTCCATAGGGTTTGATAGTGCATTTTTTTGCATGTAGCTTCAGGCCATGGTTCTGACATTAATCATTTGCCCAATTTAGACCCTTATGAAAGATATCTACATTGTTTGGGGATTTAGTGATTAACCCCAACTTGCAGTCATCTGCAAACTTTGTTATCCATAGGCCTTCCATACTGGCCTTAGCATCCAAGAAGTAACTAGTCTCTTGCTAGAACGTGAAAGCCAATTGGCAAACACTCTGGTGACATAGGGATTTATGCCAACTTTTGTGAGTTTACTTGTAATACCTGAGTGGGAATTGTGTCAAATGCCTTGGCTAAGTCAAGGGAGGTGGCATGTATTGTTTTCCCCTCATCCATGGCTTGTCAACTTTCTCAAAGAAATCCACCAAATTTAGTAGGCATGATCTGCTCTTGATGAAGTCAAATTATGAAATGCATGTTATTTTCTTGTATGTACTGTCATATTATGTGGAGATTTTCTCCCCGGGCCTCTACCGAAAATGGGCTCACCTAGGCCCAGTGGACCATTCTGGTAAACAAATGCAATAAATAAAATAAATAACAAAAATAAATTAGGTCAGGTCCAGTGTTTGGAGGTTTCTTGTGATTTTATTTATCAGGCCCATGATTATTCTTTGCATGACTTTACAAACAAGACTTGTCAGGCTTATTGGTCTGTAATTACCTAGTTCAGTTGATGGCCCTCCCCTGTGCACAGGGATGACCATAGCTGGTCTCCACCCTATCTGAACAAATACAGTCTGGAAACTTTTTTTAAACAGATATCCTATTGGTCCTGATGTAAGCTGGTTAAGAGGCTATGGGTATATTTAGCTTTAGAGGGCTGTGGTTACCTGTTCTTTGGTGATAATTGGAGGAGGAGTGGTAGAGGGTATTTATTTGGGGGGGGGGGGACTGGGAGGGATGGAGAAGTGAAATTTAAAATGAATTTATCAGCCAGCAGATTTGCTATATCATCTAGCTGAGGCTAGGAGATGCCATCTATAACTAATTCTGCACATTGTTAGGTGTAGCTCTTAAGACTGCAGACATAACTGAAAAATACCTTATGGTTATCCCTAACTTTAGAGGCTATTTTTACCCCAAAGTCTGCTTTCAGAGACTTAGCTAGTTCCCTGATTTGCTTGTTTATACTAATGATGGACTTATTGCTGTGTTGTGTGCATTCCCTCTTACTTCTTGCCAGGATTTTCTTTTTTTTTTGCTTTACAATCTATTAAGACCAGGGGTCCACTAGGGTGGCTTGTTTTTGCGGTTTGTCTGGTCTTATTTCAGTTCAGTTTTGCCATTTCTATGCAGTTGTTTAAGTGGTCATGCAGAACTTTTGTGTACCCCTCTGTAAAGGCATCTGTGTTTTCTGGATTTTGGGAGCTTGGAATCTAGCTATGCCATCACATAAAAGGAGGTAAGTTACAGTTCCATGACTAAATATGACCACACTGCAGCTTGAAAACATACATATTTGGGTAATTACTGTGACTTATTCTCAGTGTAAAGACAGTAGTCCCTTCATACCTGTATTTTCGGGTCTATATTATAACATAGAAGTCTTAAAACTTTGAATGTTATAATATCGAACCCTATGCACCGAACGCTGAAAATAGTGAAGCTGCAGAATATCGAATACTTTCCTAGGGAAAGTATTTGGTGGGACATTTCTGCAGCTTCCCTATTTCCTCGACTGTGGAGTGAAGGTTACGGACCGGGTTAAGGTTAGTGTGCGAAAGAAGGTGAGTGTGCGATAGGGACCTTAGGGTTAGGGAGCAGGTAAGGTGAGTGTGAGATACGGACTTTAGGGTTAGAGAGCAGGTAAGGTGAGTGTGCGATAGTTAGGGACCTTAGGGTTAGGGAGCGGGTAAGGTGAGTGTGCGGTAGTTACGGACCTTAGGGTTAGGGTTGGGTTAAGGTAAGTGGATAGCTAGTAGTGCATGTATGGTTTAGTGTAGGGTTTTGTGAAGTGTATGTGTGTGGATTATTTATTTCGATGTGCGTGTGTTGTGTGTATGTTTGTCGGAACAGCAAATTTTTTCCCCTGGAAAAAAATTGCTATTCTGAGCATTTGATTTTATGGTCTTTCAATCAAAATGGTTCAATATTATAACATTCGAAGTTTTAAGACTTCAGTGGTATAATATAGACCCGTATTTTCTGCCTACCATGCATTCAAGCCTGATAGAAACTGTAGTGGTGTTTCTACTCCTCAGTACCCTGGAGCAGCTGTATCTCAAAATCAGGATATGTTCAGAGATTCATAAACTTCAAAAAATAATAATTCTTTGGAATTGATAGTTAATAAACTAACTAGAGGACATAATATTCTTGAGCAAGTCTTAACTATTATCGCCACTTTATGTACCACCCCTCTAATTTCTCCGTTCCTTCTTAAGACTGACTACATATTTGCAACTCTCTTTCAAACTAGTTAAAACCATGAAGTTAAAAAAAAAATTGTATTCATTCAGTGATTTCAAATGAGCATATTTTCTCAAATTCTATGATAAATTATTTAAATTCACTTGTGATATCACCAGACCTGACACTGATATAACTGCTATTTATACAAAGGAGCTCTATTCCCACATAGGTGAGTCTTCAACCTGGCCAAACCTATTAAAGACAAATATGACAGGAAGTTTATGAACAAACTGTCCTGATGGTCTACCAGATTAAAAAGGGTCTATATTAGATGAACGAATGATCAAAATTTCGAGTACAACATACTCGACACACTTTGATCGATTGTTCATCTAATCGAAACCTAAAAACCCTGAAAAATAAAAATCGAAAGATTTTGTTCATCCCACACCTTCCCTATACTAACATACAACACACACACACATAAAACCAATGCATACAAACCCCTACACACTCACATCATTCAAACACTTAAAAACCTACACAAACACATCTACGTTTAAAACAAAGTGAGAGACTTCGCCCCCACACCCCCCCGATGTGGGGGGCTGTGCCCCCCACACCCCCCCTAACTAAATATACCAAATCCAAGATCGCTGTACATTGGGGAAAGAGCAATTTCCCGGTAATCGCAAAGCGACTTCTTACACAAGCGATTACCGGGAAATTGCCCTTTCCCCAATGTACAGCGATCTCGGAGTTGGTATATAAAAGTAAAGCAGCCTCTTACCTAGCCATTCTGGACAGTGTAGCGTGTTTACATCACACACTACACTCACTAGCAAGGCCGACTAAAACATTTCGGAACTCCACATTTCCACATTTACAGTCTCCGATTACATGAACGTTCGATCAAAGTGTGTTTGTGTGCGTGTAAATGTTACTCAGGCTCAAACAAGACCCTGAATTCTCTACCCATACCACCACTTGTGATTCAGGGAGTTCAGTCCATAGCTCTCAACTGTCTAGACTTTCATAGAATATTTGGCTCATACTTTTTGTCTGTTCCTCTTAAAATTTGTGGTTTTGCAAATCAATGAGAGCTGAATTCACTAAATAATGATAGCCCTTTCAGGAAACACATGGTAACACAAATCACTTCATTTTAACAACTTTCTAAGATTATACAAGCAATATTTAAAATGTGTCCTTGGTTTTGGGTCTTTGCCCCCCCCCCCCCAAATAAAATTTGGCTTTTTCCAGATTTCTTGTGCTGCAAAGTTGAAAAATTTAGTTGAGTGTCAAGTGGATTTTACAAGGAGCTGAGAGCTTCAGAGAAAGAGAAGTTTAGTGCTACTTATGCTAGCATGTTTTCCTTGTTAGTAGCACAACAAGTAGGATACTTGCTTCTTGATGCAGAAGGCTGTGGGTTCTACTCCCACGACATGCAGATGGATCGCTGATACTGTACTGTGTTCTACTTTAAAGGGAGTGGATACTGCAGTCCTGTGAATGTCCTCCTTCTATTATCATTTTGCCATCCATTTCCCATTGTAAAATTACTAGATTATAATGTTTTTAATGTAGCATAGGCAATTTATTCTTCAGGGGCAGCAGGCACTTTATTTGTAGATGAAACAATGAAATATAACGTTGCTTGCTAGCAGCAACCTCTTCATTGGTTATATAGCCCTTTAATCATAGCCGGCCTTAGGCATAGACCAACTAGGTGGCCGTCTAAGGTGCTGCTCTAGCAGGGTCACATTTTCTGTATTTATTTGATGTAGATTGACCAGGATGGGGACACCAGGTAGTGTGGTGGGGGCCGCCGTGGAGCCCTTTTGCCTTGGGTATCAGTTACCTAAGGCTGCTCCTGCCTTTAATGTGGAATTATTTAGATGACTTACTTCTGCAGGGATTTTGCATATTTACTGATATTGGTGGATTGTAAAGATAGAAGTTGAGTGGCCTTATATGATTGAAATGTTCTGAAATGGGTAGTTTTGTCATTATTGGTTCATACATTTTGTTTCATTGCTTACTAGAAGACTGTTCCAAACTACAAATTTAATACACATTCTAACAAGTGGTGCTGTATTATACAAGTTATATAATTGAATACAATCAGGTTAATACAAACAAGTTAGCATAAGTAGCACTAAACTTCTCTTTCTCAGAAGCTCTCAGCTCCTTGTAAAATCCACTTGACACTCAACTAAATTTTTCAACTTTGCAGCACAAGAAATCTGGAAAAAGCCAACATGTATTGGGGGGGCAAAGGCCCAAAACCACGGACACATTTTAAATATTGCTTGTATAATCTTAGAAAGTTGCTAATATAAAGTGCTTTATGTTACCATGTGTTTCCTGAAAGATAGGAAGACTGCATTTTAAAGGGCTATCATTATTTAGTGAATGCAGTTCTTACTGATTTGCCAGAAAACCACACATTTTAAGAGGAACAAACCAAAAGTATTAGCCAAATATTCTATGAAAATCTGTACAGATAAGAGCTATGGACTCAACTCCCTGAATCACAAGTGGTGGTATGGGTGGAGAATTCAGGCTCTTGTTTGAGCCTGAGTAACAGTAACCACCAGGTATACCTAACTGGGGCATTTTACACACACACACACACACACACACACACACACACACACACACACACACACACACACACACACACACACACAAAGACGGGAGCAACATAACTCCTGCAAATGAAAGAAAAAAACTCTTCTTACCGGCATGACTCTGGCTCTGACAGCACCAACAGAACAGCAGCAGCATAACTCCTGTAGCACAGAGCAATAAGAGAACAAGAACAACTAGTTCTGCACGTGAATTCCCGATAGAGTGAAAACTCCACTTCATTAATTTTTCCCGACTGGTCTTGCAGCTGTAAAAGTGGGGGACTCCCACTCCCCCTGGCTCTATAGTTCTGGCGCCCATGGCTTTTTGGATAAGGTTTATCCATAATGACTGCAATGTCTTATGCTACAAGTATAGTAGCATATCATTATATAGAGAGGTATGAAGAGATTAGAAGATGCAGCTGAGAATAGTTGCAGAAAAGATACCAGGGAGAAGAAAGAGAAATGAGGAGAGAGAGAGAGAGTTTTTGCAGATGACTGCAAAATGTGTATTTCTATCCCTCTGATACCCATTCATTAGAGTAGTAAATGACCCTCAAAAACAAGTTGTGTATGAAAAAATTGCCAACAGTAAATGCAGGTAGTATACTATTGTCAAACTTGGTAAACAACTGCCTCCCTTGACATACAGTGTAGCCAATACCCCACTGCAAAATGATGATGACTTCAGAGATTTTGGAACCCAGGCAGATTATTTTCTCATTTGAAAATCATGCAGTAGCAGTCAGAAAATCCTTTCCGTTTGTGTAACTAATGTCTAAAGGAATGCCATTCAAACCAAAATAAGTTATCATCCTCCTTTATACAGCCCTGATTAGACCAATTATTGTCTGCAACATCCCATTCATGATGTACCTTTCTAAACATGTTAAGCAATTGAAAGAGCCCAAATATCCTTAGCAAAGATTGTTGGCCCAAAGGCCCTGTAATACCAGAAAGGGCTCATAGCACTATCTCTTTACTCTGTTTACTGTAGGCTTTTGTGTGGAGATCTATGCTGTTCATTTTGTGCCCTTAGGGACCATATCATCTTTGATTTCCACTATGCTTGCAACTCAACTAGCTGCATTAATGACAATATTATGGAACTGAATCTCTACTAGCACAAAAATAATGTATGCTGAAAAGACAAATGTATTACCACGTGCTTACCCCACCTCTGGAACAAGCATCATCTGCAAGTTAAACAGGGTGTCACTTAACCATCATTCTAGTTTAATCTGGATAATCAGATGGATACCTATACATTTACTCTAGGACAGACCTAATTTTTGGGTCTATATTACATTGTCGAAAACCCAAATCGTCGAATCACTATTCAGTGAACACACTTTGTCAAAACCTCACTGCATTTAACAGCCATTTAATTGAATGTTTTCACAGGGATAAACAATACATGGCCCATCTAGCAACTGTCACAAAATTCTAAAAATTTAAAGGGTGCTCCCCCCACACCCCCCCAAATAAATATACCAACTCTAAGGTCACAGTACAATGGGGAAAATACCAAATTTCTGGTGATGGCCAAGTGTTGTTTTTCCCTGCGAAAAACTTTGAATAAACGGACATTCAATATAGTGAGGTTTCGACAAAGTGTGTTAGCTGAATAGTGATTCCATGATTTAGGTTTTGAATGATGTGATATAGACCCTGACTTTCTATTCATTAGAAGAGGATACGCCATGATGCTGAGTAGATTCAAGGTGGAAATGGTCATGTGACACAATTGCCTTGCATTTACTGTGATCATATGTAGACCACTGCACTGCACATAGAATAATTCTTACTGTATGGAGCTGTTATATGTCTACCTCTTTGATTAGTTTAAAGTTCCCAAATTCTAAGAGAGAAATATAATTTTGAATCCTTGGAGAGGCTTGAGTGTTGTACATAGGCATTGCATTTATGGCATTAGCAGCCTTGTGGTTCTCCTTTGGCAAGCATGTCTGGAGTAAAAAGCCAGGTAAAGAATGTCTATTTTCCTTCACTAAATAGGTCTGAAGTGAGGGTAATAAAGACTGGCCTAATAAAGGCCATAATAATTATCAACCCAGTATGGAATATAGTTACCCAGATTCACCAATAGAACCAGTACTGGAGGGAACAGTGTTCAGTTATGAGCACTAGGTTGCTGAGACAACTAAATAAACCCAACTGGACTCAGTCTGACAAGATGCAGCCACTTTGTGAGCTCACCACATGCAAGTTGAAAGGTAGGAGTAAGATACTGTGACAGTCAGGTGGCAAGTATTAGCAGGGGATGGTGGGTAACAGATAATCTGATTGTTTTCAAAGGATTTACTGAGAGTAAATGATACTTCACCAGCGGGGATGTGCTATTGTGCAAAATATATTTCATTGCCTTTTCTGACTGTGCTGAAAAAGAAATGAGTGGGCATAAATCATGTCTAGGGAATTCATTATAAAACTGTTCACACTTCTCACATTCACTGTGCTACCAACCATCATTTAAATTGCAAACACATGGCACTGTAAATACATGTTTTAAAACAATGCTTCTTGAGGACAACCTTAAAAATGATGGCTGTATCTCTAAAAAGTAAAACTATTTTAAGAGATATCTGTATACATTGCATCCTGGTGCATTTTTTGTATGGAACATTTTCATTAGTTATTATCCTTGCTAGGTTAATGTATAAATAATCTGAAAGTGATAGTTGGTAAGGCATTTCCTAAATCCCACTGGCTTAGAAATACTAAACAAGCTAACATTTCATAAAGAAAATTCCTTTGCATGAAACTTCCCAACTCATAAAAACTTTCTGTAGACATCTATAACTCACCTTGATGGTATTCAAAAATCCAGCCCAAACAGACGGTCACCTTTTAGAAATCACAAGCATTACTTTTATTCTTGAACTTTATAGCCTTTAACCTTTTTTTCAATGATCAGAAATTACTAGAACATATTTTCAAGAGTTTGAACTAAACTGCACATTTTAGGTACATTAAACATGAACAGTCATGAATTTAGTATTTATATCTGATGTATTGGATGTAGATTTGTGCATAGGTTTAGAAGTCAGAATTGCACAGCTGGTTGTTAAAGCGCCCTAAAATGAATCTTAAGCATTTCTTATGAGCTCATTTAAAGTAGAGAGAACCATAGGCTGCACTCTTCAGATTAGAAAAAGCAGATGACTGGAAAATGTGGGTTGAATCTTTACTGCACTCTCCTGGTAAATATTTCTAGATACACTTTCTTATAGGAAAATAGTTATATTTTTGGATTCTAGAATTTGTATACATGAGAAATGAAGGGTAACACACAAACGCATGCACACATCAAAGACACACACATGTCCACATAAACTGACAGATAGGTAGACAGCATACACACAAACACACACAGTTGCCTTTAACTCACAATTTCAGCAAGTGATTCTGGTGAATCAACTTGGCATTATTTTCATTTAACCCTATGGAAGTGAAATCTGCATTCCAATGGATATGCATGAATAATTTCCCCTTCATTCTAATCTGTGCAAAACTCACTCGTAGCCAAGGGAGAGTTCTTTGATTTATAAACTGTGGGCTACTAAGTCATGAAAAATTGTATCTTTACGGATGTTTTTACAAGATCTACCCAAGTCTTTGAAAAAGACAATAACAGAACAAAGGAAGGCTACAGCAAATAAATCAGTCTGCGCTGTCAGCCCAACAGTTAATGTTTTCTGGAATACAAGAGATTTATCACAAAGGAATTGTAGAATAATGGTGATGTGTGGAAACAAAGTCCGCCAGGGAGATGTAGTACATCATTCAGATTTAGCACAGCCATCTGCTTAATAGCATTGCAATGACTACAGCAGTACTTATGATCAGCCATTCATAGCAGTGACAGATGCTGGAGAAAGTTAGCTTGCCAAGGAAGGAGGTTTGTTACTAAAATTCATATTACATGACAAGGTTGCTGAACAGACATAGTATTTATTTTAGGTCCTCTGCCAACAGTATATAGAGGTTATTATCTTCCCTTGCAAACCTGTCTAGGAAGAGTGATGGGACCTTTATATGAATGGCTACATCTCTTATTTCATTTTGTAATTATTTTGCCTCTTTATACATCTGCTTCTTAGCATTAGATAGCAGTGTTGCCTTCTTTGCTTCAGACTTGTAAAGAAAAATAGATGAGGACTGCAAGAAAGAAAAAAAAAATGATACAGAACATTAACTAATCCTTTCTCAAAAATACTGAGCCCCAAATGAATCATTTTATAATTCACAGTCTTCATACCTCTTATTCATACTTTGATGCAGTTGTAAAACATGTGGCTGTTTGGCAGATGAAGAAACATCAAATGCTGTAGTTTTTAGACTAACAGTGATAACTTTGAAATTATTCATACATGGCACAGTAATAGTTTAGAGTCTGTCCACACTGCAAATGCTTTTTTCTTGTATAAGTCATTATATCAAGGTCACATCTACTCATCACTTGTAACTGTTCAGGTGGAAAATACATATCCCATTATATTCGTCAGGGAGGGGAAAGTTTCTTTTTTTTTTCTTGGTATCATGGGAACCTCTGTCCCATTGAACAAAGCATATAATCATATATAAAATATGCCCCTGCTTCTGAATCTTAATTTTAGTTTGTCCTTGGATGCCCTCGCCTGAATGTGGAACATTGCAATATCCAGCTGTGCCCATCTACAACTATGTCTGCCTCCATAAGTATTTTATGTAAAAGAAATGAAGTACTTCAATATTTTATTTTTATTTATCTTTTGTCGACCAGGTTTATCACACTAGGTTAGTAGTCCTGAGGTAGTATTTATACTTCTAATGGAAATTTGGCCAGGGCATCTAGGAACTTCCCTTACTCTCTTTAATATGTGTCATGGGATCTTTTACATCTCTCTGAGCTACCACGAACTCAAGCAGATGAGGCCTGAGTTTGATGCCTCATCCAGAGGATAGGATATGATGATAGAAGATGGATATGACTATATAAATATGATAAAGTGAAAGCTATAACTTAATCATAAAGTTCTTTCAACTCCACATGAACAGATGCCTGTACTATGGAATTCATTCTAATGTTGAGGATAAACTACAATACTATAGAGGTTGATTTTCTACTCCTTAACCTTTAAATTAACCCCCCAAATCACAATGTAAAATGATAAATGTCAGCAAGGCTCAGGTAAATCCACCACAAATCCAAGAACCATGCATACCAAGAGTGACTCACAGGACAAATAAATACAACAAACACAGCAGAGATGAAAGGTGACAGCTGTCCCCAGTGTGAAAAATAATGGATTTCCTTCATTTCCTTGTTATTTGAGAAAAATGAAAAATAAAAATAAATAAATAACGCTTAAGCTTAAAATTATAAGCAACAATAATAAACAGTCCAAAATTCCAGTCTTCCATCCCAGGATCCATCCCAGGATGATCCTTCCTTACACAGATTAAAGGAGGGATTCAGCTAGATTTTCAAAAACTGCAGTGTCCCATCCCAGGATGCTCCTTCCCTACACAGACCGAAGGAGGGATAGAGCTGGATTTTCAAAAGTTCTAGTGTTTCCCAGCTTAGCTCTCACAGAAAATTACAGGATACACACCATCATCCTTTAACAAAATATGTATCTAAATCGATATCTATTTATCTAACTGTAGATATACAGATAGAGATAGATATAGATATAAATATGACAATATAAATACATTCATGAGTTTTTTACTGTGTTGGTAGGTGAAAGGGACTCATAAATCTGAAATGTTCCTGATTTTTCTGTACATCCCTAATTTTTTTCATATTTTTGCCATGCATCTTGTAAACTATTTTCTTTTCTTTTGCTGATACAGCACCAGTTGTCCTATAACACTTTAAATGAGAAAGAATGATATTTAAACACTGTCCCAAGTTTTAGGTTATTTTTATATTTGAATAGAATTCTTGTGCAAAGAAGTTGAGAGGTATGAGAAGACTGACCTTGCCTGAAATAGGTACTATAGGGGTACAAAATGTTCTGGCCAGTATATGAAAGCCATGGGTAGAGAAGCACAGGCCCTCTCCTGCAAAACAGGTCTGACTGTCTATCATTTCCTTTCTGGGTGACACATATTGGACCTCCTTTGAATAACACCAATAACTAATCCAATTGCTCAAGTTAATTATCTTTATTGTGATACTGTGTGTCATCGCATGTGTGTGTGTTGGAGGGGGGGCATAGGAAAGTTGTGAAAAATGCCAAAATTTTGATTGTTTGCCGAGATGTAATCGGTTATAATTCCATCACCAATAAATTGTTTAGAACTGTAGCTAGGTCTTGTGGCACCCTAAATAATTTCCCTAACTGATGGCCCCTCCTAATTAAACCAACTTCTTCAAGCTAAGCAAGGAGCTGTTACATGTCTGGATAACTACACTTTACTGTATCAGATCCTCCATATAGTAAAAAAGCTTTCATGTATTAAAGGGTGTTATGTATATACCCAGTATATCTTTGTTTCATTGCTTATAACACCTAAACTGTGACAAAGAAGTGTGCTGCCTCTTTTCTACAGTCCCATCGTAACACACAAACAATGCCAAATCAATGACATTAAAGCAGCTGTGATTACAATTGTGGCTGCTTAAATAATTGCTGATAAAGCATGTAGTCCTGAAGGAAAAGGACAGATTGGCAAATATACAGTGCCAACTGTACTGCCTTATAGCAAAACCTGCATTCAGTGAATAGTTTAATTGACAGTATAGACTCGTTGTGTAGGGATCAATAGGTAGTTGCTCTGCAGTGCAGATCAAGCCCCTTATTTGCCTGTGCTTGAGACAGTTGCCCTTGTTTTCCCCCCATTCCTATGGTTCTCCATCCCACTTTTTAATTTGTGTGTGTGTGGGGGTGCATGTGTATATGTGTGTGCGCGCGCTGCCCCTAGGACAGTTCACTAAGTCAGAATGACTATTTAAAGGCCCTTGATTCCCTCTCCCATCCTGTGAGTCCCGTTTGGCTTACAGAAAGTCTGAATCTGCACTTGTCTGTTTTGCAACAGATGGGTTTTGAACATGGTTCATCAAGCTTATTGATGACAGTGAGGAGTAATTTCTCCTTTCCAGGGGCACTCCACCTAAGTACCATGTTCAATCATAGCCTCACCTCAGGCTTTGTGCCTGCTGAATGACGCACAGCAATGGTTATCCCACTCCACAAGGGGGAGCCACCACGGACCCCAGGAACTACCGCCCCATTAGCCTGATGAGCCTGGTCTGCAAGGCCATGGAACGTATCATCATGGAACTTATAAAGAAAGACATTGGTAATCTCCAAACTCTGGATCCCACCCAGTTTGGGTTTGTAAAAGGCAGATCATGTCTCCTAAACCTGATAGACTTCTTTGAAGCAGTCACCAAAGCCGTAGACAAGGGTAAGGTGGTTCAAACAGCCTATCTAAATCTTGCCAAGAATTTCGACACCATCCCCCACTCTGGAATTATAGATAAACTCACTAAACTAGGTATAAATCCCTATGTCACAAGATGTGTTGCCAACTGGCTCACTGACAGAATCCACACTGTGAAAGTAGCAGACTCCAAATCTGACTTCAGACCAGTGACAAGTGGAGTACCACAGGGTTCAGTTCTGGGTCCTCTCCTGTTTGGTATCTACTTCTCTGAAGTACAGGCTAACACAGAAGGTCTTTGGCTAACGAAGTTCGCAGATGACTGCAAACTAGGAGCCATAATCGAAACTCCGAACAATGTGGACATCCTACAAAAGGGCCTCACTGAGACAGATGCCTGGTGTCAAAGCCAGGGCCTCAAGCTCAATGCCAAAAAGTGCATTGTCATCCCCTTTGTAGAAACTCTGCACCCATGAACTACAACATAGGCGGTAGTATACTTAACACCGAAAGTGTGATAAGAGACCTTGGGACACAGGTGGACAGTAGTGCCTCCTTTGATAATCACATCGCCACAGTAGTCAGGAAATCCATCTACATGGCACACCTCATCACAAAAGGTTTCTCATCCAGAAAAAAAGAGGTCATTGTTCCCCTCTACTCATCACTCATTAGAGCCATTATAGAGTACAACGCCCCTTTTGGTATGTACCTCACAAGACATCTACAACAACTAGAAAGGCCACAGAAATACCTCACAAAGAGGATTACTGGCCTCAAACAGATGCCCTACGCAGACCGTCTCAAAAAACTCCAGCTTTACTCCGTCGCATATCGTCTACTCAGAGGTGATCTCTGCCTAACATACAAAGCTATGTCAAACCCAGAGCTGTTGGACATGCTCCACTTAAAGAAATCACAGTCCCTCCAAACTACACCCTCTAGGGACCTAAACCTTGTCACCACAATAAACAGAACATGCTGGAGGGATAGATTCCTGTCCCAGGAACTACCTATCTATATCAAACAAAGCTCCTCATTAGCACTCTTCAAGAAAAATCTTGATGATTGGATGGGAAATAGGAAATTCACCCCGGGGATCACCTCTGTGGCTATGCTCAATAGTGGCACAGGAAAATAATTTTCTCGGGTGGCAAAAGCCAGGGTACCATTTTGGCTGAGCTTGTATAGGCCCCAGGGCCGATAGCCTAGTACCTACCTATGCACCTATGAACCTAAGTCTACATCCACTAGATCAGTTTCCTCCAATTCCCCCTGTCCTTCAACAAATGGTGCTTAAGGTAATAATAGACCCAGTTATTTTTTTCCTGATTGGGAAAAGTTTTTATTCACAGCTGTTTCTGGTGACAAAAAAGTAAAAGAAAGAAAGAAAGAAAGAAAGAAAGAAAGAAAGAAAGAAAATGCTTGGAGACCCAGTTCTCGATCTTTCTTTCATAAACCAGTTTGTTATGGTCCCCAAGTTCAAAATGCTGTAACTTCACAACCATTTACTCCTTCACCCTCATTTAAATTTCTTGGTAACACTAGATTTAAAAGATGATTATAAGGACATCCTTATCCATCCATACTTCAGACATTACTTATAGTTCTGTGTGTCTGGATCACATTATCAGTTCACTGCCTTATCCTTTGGATTATCCACTGCAACAAGAGTGTTCACAAAGTGTCTAGCTCCATTAACAGCTCATTACAATCTAAAGAGTAGCCACCTTGTTCCATATTTAGCTGTCTTGCTTATCATTGCAGTGGCTTTTTCAAAGTGTCAGGAATCTTTCACTTGGGTGAGAAATATTTTACAGAAACCAGGATACTAAGAGAATGTTCAAAAGCTTTTTTGACTCCTTCAGAAAGAATTGTGTTCCTGGGTTATCTGCTAGACATCCCAGTTAGTTCAAAGACCTTTTCTTCCACAGAAAAAAAGTGCATCTATACCTAGATCTGTTTCTAGGGTTTTCCACTGAGACTTCAGTCACTGTGAGGGAATATATCTGGATTTTGGGTTTCATAGCCTCTATGATTTGTCTGATATCCCTTGCAAGACTCCACAAGAGAAATATTCAATGATATGTGAATTCTCTGTTGTCCCAGCACCAACACCCATTATATTCACATCCCAGTTCTGGGGGTTGTCAGAGGAGAAATCAATGGGGCGAGAAAGCCAATATCCCTAAATCCAGATATCCCTTTTTCCCCTCCTGCTCCAAAGCAGTCAGCCATCACAAATATGTTGGGCATTGCTTGGGTGCAGTTTCAGGAAGGAAAAGAAGTGTGTGGTGTTTGAGACATTAAGTACATATGCAAGCAGATAAATATAAAGGAGAGGCATGCTCTGACCAAGGCACCCAACTCTCTGAATCATCTTTGGTCCCCTGGACCTGTTCAAGTTGTTACAGACAATACCAGGCAGGCATGAACTGACCAAGGCACCTGACTCTCTGAATCATCTTTGGTCCCCTGGACCTGTTCAAGTTGTTACAGACAATACCAGGCAGGCATGATCTGACCAAGGCAACCATCTCTCTGAATTATCTTTGGCCCCATGGGCCTGTTCAAGTTGTTACAGCCAATACCAGGCAGGCATGATCTGACCAAGGCACCCAACTCTCTGAATCATCTTTGGTCCCCTGGACCTGTTCAAGTTGTTACAGACAATACAGGCAGGCATGATCTGACCACGGCACCCAACTCTCTGAATCATCTTTGGTCCCCTGGACCTGTTCAAGTTGTTACAGAAAATACCAGGCTCATATGATATATCAACAAGCAAGGGGGGCACTGGTTGTACCCCCATTTGTAGACTAGCCATTTTAGAAAGGGATATAGCATCACAGCACAGTCTCACTTTACAGGCTTCTTACATCCAGTCAGGGAAAATTTGTGTGGCAGACAACTGGAACAGAATGAAGTCAGACCCTCATGAATGAAAACTACATCTGGGAATCTTACATGATTTGAGCAATCCATGGGAAGTTCCTGAAGGAGATCCCTTTGCCTCCACTCTCAGCAATCAGCTGACAAGATTCTGCCCCAGGACTTTATGGAAGAAGGCCTGGAAGACTGATGCCTTTTCTTTACACAGGGAAGGAGTTTTCCTGTACTGGCATACAAGGCCATCTCAGACCCAGCATTGATGGAGTTGCTGCCTATCCATAAGTCAAACTCCACTCACACAACCTGTACGTAAAGCCTCAACCTGCTCTGTGACATTAATAGAACTTATTAGTGGGATAGATTTTGTGTCCCAAAGACTCCCCCATCTGTGGAATAGACTCCCTCTCCATGTCAAGTAGAGTACCTTTCTATCCCTCATTAAGAGGAACCTGGATGACTGGATGGGAAACAGAAAATTCATCCCTGGGATGCCCCTGAGTCTTTGCTGGATAGGAGAAACAAGTGCTGATTTTGTGGGAACATGGGCAAAACTTTTGGCTAGGCTTATAAGGGACACCAGGCCAATAGCCTAGTATCATCCTATGAACCTATTTTTCTATCCTTTCCACTGAATTCCAGTGTACTTCTGAAGAGTCAGAAGTAATCCCTAAAAAAGTGTGGTGACTCCCTTTTGACCCGTGCAACAGTGGTTCTCCCTTCTTTTGGAAATGGCCAGGAGCAATTAACGCAATCTTCCTCATAGAATGGATCTACTAACCCAAGAGCATGGGGTGTTTGTTACATTCTAATCCCAATCAACTTCAACTGACTGCCTGGATGATAGGATATTATTTTCCTTTAGGAACCAGTTTACAGAGTACATGCAGTAGGTACTGATGGAGGCAAGAAAGCCTGCTCCTAGAAAATCATATATTAGCAAATGGAATTATTTGTTTATTAGTTGGTGCCAGCAACATGACCAGTACTCATTCAGGGTTAGTGTTCCTCTGGTTTTAAAATGTTTGTGTGAGTTACTATCCTTTGGCCTTTCTTACTCATCCATCAAGATTCATTTATCAGCCATTTCAGAATGTCTGCCCACGGATCCTCCTCATTCATTGCATTACATGCTGATTTTTTTTTTTTGAAAGGGGTTTCCTTAAGAGACTTCCATGAAAACTGTTGGCTCCTCCTTGGGATCTTAAATTTATGATAGAGAAGATAACACTTGTTACATTTGAGCCAACTAATCTGTCTGAATTAAGGCTCTTAACATGGAAGACTATTTTACTGACTGCTCTAACCACTGCAGAAAGAGTATCTGAGATGCAAGATCTTATGTTGAGTCAACCCTATGCTATTTTCCATAAATACAGAGTTTCTGTGAGAACTAATCTTACCTTTATGCCTAAAATAGAATCTGAGTTTAATTTAGGCCAAACTATCCATCTCCCCTTTTTTCTTTCCTTAACCTAAAAATAAGGGAGAAAGGATACTTTATACTCTGGATGTCTACAGACAACTCATATACTATCTTGACAAATAAAATCTTTTAGATTTGTGAACGTTATTTATTTCTTGTGAATGTAAGAAGACGGGACAATCTGTATAAAAAAACTATTTTCTAAATGGTTGTCTCAGGTTATTACCTTTTTGTTATTCAAATGACAAAAAAATATATTTTAGGCAGGGTCAGGGCCTTGGCGTTATCTCTGGCATTTGGTAAAGGGTTCACTTCTAGAAGTATTTTAAAAGTATCAACTTGGTCTTCTGACATAGTTTTACAAAACACTACAAGCTTGATTCCTTCTCTAGGTCTATATCAGGCTTTGATAGGGCCATTCTCCAAGGCCTGGACCTTTCCTATCCACCTCCCAAATATACTAAGCTTGGGTAATCTACCCATGTAGCTAAGGCTACTGCAGGAGTGATCAATATGATGAACATAGTACAGCCCCCCCCTTTTTTTTTATTAAGAAGATATAGCTAGAGGGATAGATAAACATATAGAGACATGAAGGAACGTGATTGCTTCTTGGAAGATAGCCTCTGATGACTTTCTTGCTTTTGGATAATATTTTATATCAATGAGAATGGATATGAGGAACTAATGCTCAGAAATGGCCTATGCCCACTTTTCATATGGCTAGGCAAGCAGATAGCATTTTCATGATGTCATAGTCTCAGCTAAAGGAAATACATGTTTATCACATAATTTAGTTTACTGTGTAGTGCATTCTATTCAGGCATTTTAGAAGTTTCAAAATACCCAGCATGTTTTTACTTTGAATTAATTTTACAACTCACCGCATATAGCTAATATCTATCGTAGTGTTGTCGCCTCACAGTAAGACATTGTCCTGTTTGATTTTCAGCTAAAGCGTCTTCTGTGTGGAGACATGAGTGAATGGGCATACCTTCGTTGAAGGTTGTGCATCAGGACTGGCAACTCGGTACGTAAAAATCTACTGCCAATCATTAGCGGACCGGAGTTCCGCTGTGGCGACCCCTAACTGGGAAAAGCCAAAAGATACAACATTAAATTAACTCAAATCATAGTGAAAAAAAAGATACTCATTTCAGAAATCGATGAACCTTAGCAGTAATGTCATGTATTTGGCCATTTTTTTAATCAGCCAAACAGTTCTGTAATTTTCTATCAGAAGCTATGCAATGCAATCATTCCTAGCATGATATTCTTGTATCCCCACAACAAGTGCTAGCAAAAATAATTTTGATAAATGAGAACTGCAACCAAAACATATCAGAATTATATTACAACAAAAGTAATGGGACTATTTTTTCTTTCATAAATGTGTAAATTAACTGGTTTTTGGTTGTATTGTATCATATTCTTTGAAATATCAGGAGGTAGCCTTTTTCTTGATCTGTGTAACTTATTATCCTTTAAACTAATGTCCCACTTGAAGAAGTTATCTTATGGTACTTTTGTGTAAGGTAGAAAACATTGGAGTGTAAAATAAGTTGTCAAGGCCCTAGCTATAATGTGCTGTATTAAATGGAATTGAATGACCTATAACATTGTGTTATTGTACTTTGGCTCCACATGATGGACACTGTTGAAGAAACAGTCTCAAAGTCAAAGTCAAAGTAAACTTTATTGTCGATCAGATATACACAGCAGTGCAAGCTGAACAAAATTACAATTCTTTGGTCCTAGTGCAAGACATAACAATAACATAGTTTGAGTGACAGTAAGACTAATGCACATACAGTAATACTTAAAATATTAACAGCACAATAAATTACCACAACTGGCCAGGAAGACATTAGACAGTATTATACAAGTAGGTATTGCAAGACTATGACTTCACATTGTGATGGCTTAGAATATTGCACTTCATCAGTTGTAGTATGATATATTCTGATGCTCATATTGCACATGTATGGAGTGGGGACTCACTCCTGACTATTGCACATTCAAGAAGTAATTGTACAAGAAATCAGGCTAGCTGTACCAATTATTAAAGCAATATGCCAGAGTGATTACTATAGATGATACTTCACAATAAGTAGCATATTGATATGATTATTCGCTGTCATGCGCTGCATTTATGTTCAGCAGCCCCATAGTTAGAGGGAAGAAGCTACTGCTCAGCGTAGATGTTTTGCAGTGTAAGCTGCAATACCACCTGACCGAGGAAAGACGGAAGTAAATGCCATGAGCAGTGTGAGTGGGATCGTCAGTTATCTTCCTAGCCCTTCCCACACAACAAGCCTTGTGCAGATCATCTGTGGATTGGAGCGAGGATCCAATGACCCCATTTGCAAAAAAAAAAAAAAAAAAAAAAAAAATGGGGCAAAAGGGATTGTGGATGGAAGTATAGTAGGGAATGAAATATATGAGACATTTGCAGAAAGAAAACTGAAAAATTATCTTATCTGAATTTTATGGCTGTTAATAGCATATTATAAAATTATATCTCCAGGTGAGTATGTTACTACAGGTCCTGTGTCAGTGAAAGCAATCAGGCCAAGATGTTTAGAAACTTGTAAAGACTTTCACCACACCTAAAATAAAAAGATGCCTGTATTTAATGAAAATAGTGAAATAACTATATATTTAATATAAATATTTGGTTATTCTTCCAGCTAATGTCATTTATACTTTACTTTCCCCACCTTCCCAAGTCATATTTACTTCATAGAAATGCATATAAGTCTGTTATATTAAACATACAGTTATTGCTCTGAACTTATTTGCATAGTGATTACTGTGCTGAATACACAGCCTGTTTCTGACTTACAATGTCCATCAGAAATTCCACAGAACCTGTAGAAAAGTGTTTTAATACACAAGAGAATGAAATCTGATGAAGAAATAGAGCTGCGGTAATGGAACTTTTAATAATTAATAACAGCAAAAATAACCTTTCACAAACAAAATGTAGAATGGATTTCAAGTTTTCCCTTCCTTTAAAATGTCATAGGATACTATTCATAACTGTAAATAATTCAGTGGCTTTTGTTGATTTAATAGCTTATATGTCAACACATTCTGGGTTTTCAGAAATGCAAGCATCATAATTTCTAAGAGTGCATGCTGCTATCAAGTCTTTACAAACATATTAGTCAGCAATTGTATTTATTTATTTGTTTGCATTTTTATTTTTATTTCCCTGTGTGATTTTTGTCCCTGTGTTTCTCAAACATTAAGAATCTGTATAACAGGCACTCCCAACAGCCTTGTTATTTCCAAGTGAGGTCTAGCACTGGTTTGGGGAACTCTGTTGACCTGGTAACTTCAGTAGTGGTTTGGGTCCTAACAGCAATAATAACATTCCTAATAGCAATAAGAGAGAGCTTTTGGTATGGCCCTAACCCCTTCCCTGGACAAGGAACAAGTAACTGCATTTATTATGCTCTCACCTTATAAGTTCGTGGTCCAGAGCACTAGAAGTGACTGCTACTTTTTCCACAGCTTAGTGGCATGCCCAGTTCCATCCTTTGCATTCCCACCCATGTTCTTTTGGTTTGTGGAAATAGTGAGTGCCAATCTGCACCCCCCTTCTGTTTGTTCGTGTTATTAGTGATTCCCAGTCTGCTCCCACCCCTGTCAAAGATATGTATGCCCATCCCTCCACATCTGCTCCTGTAGGCACATGAGCCACTAATGAAATTCTGTTCACCTGGGCCATACTCAGGCCTTTACCCAATGCCAATGGAGCTGGCCACAAACCACTTTATTTATAAACTGATATACCTTGCATTATCAGGATAAAAACAATCTCTGCAACTCCATTACAGTGCATGAAGTACACAGAAATATAAACACACATACTCACTGACATCCAGGCATACGTAATCTGACAGAGACTACAGTCAAATGACTAATTTCAGTAATTTAACTTTTCAGCATAAAGTATTACATCAAGCTGTTAGAAAGATTCAAAAAGCTATTGAAAACAAACATACACCAAGAAAAGAAACATAAAACAGCAAGCCCCCCTGAGCACCCACACCCCCAATAGTTCAAAATACCAACACTGAGACCTCACAACAGTGTTTGGCGGCAGCAAACTCCTGTTATGCATTGTTTGAAATCTTGTATAGAACACCAAAAGTACCATAGCATTTATTTATTTAACATTTGTTTACCTGGAAAGTCTGGCTGGGACAGAATCCATTTTCAGGGGAGGCCTGAGGAGAAATGCTCCATACTCATGTCTTTGGAATGTGGGAGGATACTGGAGCACCAAGAGGGCACCCATGCGAACACAGGGAGGACATGCAGACTCCACACCCCAGCTGAGAATTAAACCAGACAGCCTGTTGCTGTGAGGCAACAATGTGAACCGCTGCACCACTGCTCTGCCCTGACAGCACAACAGCAGTGAGTCTAGCAAAAGCTTCACTTACATAGCTATTACCAAAATAAATGCACACTATCACAGCATTGCATGCATCAGTATACTAAGCATTCATGTAATGCAAGATATACAAAGTTCGACCATGTGTATTTAGAACTTATGAATGGAACCCATCTGACATTAAATTACTGTTGCACCACCTTTAGAAAGATAAAGATAAAACTTCAACTAACAGAAAATTCTGTATGCATAAGTATCGCTCCCTCTTTATATATAAATACATATGTCTATGTATATATATATATATATATATATATATATATATATATATATATATATGGTTTCACTTCGTATTGTCGAAATGCTGAAATATCGGATTTCAGCATTTCGACAGTATAAAGTCAAAACCATGAAAACCGAGACCTCACAACCACGAAATCACAACATCGAACACACAGCATACAGCACACAACACACAAACCACAAAACACTGAAAAATAACACAACACCACACAGACACACGTCTACACTAAACATATGCAGGGGGGCAAGCCCCCATGCAACCCCCACACCCCCCTACTTATATTACTAACTGAGATCGCACAAACAGTAAAAAAAAATAAAAAATCACACACAGCCATCACACACACTCATACCCCCACCTCCATACCCTGACTCACTCATGCAAGTTACAAAAACACTCACGCACAGTCACTCACCTTAAACTGCAGACACCATCCCAGCCAAACACTTCTGTACGATAACAAAAATGCATAAGTGCGAATTCGACATAGTCCTATTCGCGATTATGCACTTTCGTTATTTAGAGGTTTTGGCTTCATGGACAGGAATTGCTAAAATTCGATATTTCATCAATTCTCATTTATGAAGTGAAACTATATATAGATATATATATATATATATATATATATATATATATATATATATATATAGATAGATATAGATATATACATATGGTTAGATATATACAAACACACACACACACAGACACACACACACAGACACACACACACACACACACACACACACACACACACACACACACACACATACACACACACACACACACACACACACACACACACACACACACACACACACACACACACATACATATTTTAACCATAAACCTCCATACTTCCAAGTTTTACCAACATTTGCTCATGTTTTATCTAACAGGACCACTATAACAGGGTGTGATAAAAGTACTTACGGAATAAGCTATCTGTGTCCTCAAATATTTAGAACCTCTACCCATATCATCAGTGTTCAGACTTAATACTCTGTGGGGAATTTAATTTTATGATTCTTACTTTATATTCTGCGTGATTTGAAATTTGAAATCTCATACACTTGGGAGAAAACAGAATATATCTTACATTTTTATTGCAGGATTAAACACTTATATAGTAGCAGAATTAATATATATATATATATATATATATATATATATATATATATATATATATATATATATATATATATTTAAGATAATCCCCCTTTGCTGCCCTGGTTTGCATATCTGAACTGTTAGCACATTATACTCAGCTTAATAGCAGTACAGGATGTCTTACATTGTTCAGGGGGTAGTACATTGGGCATTGGGACGAAGACACAATAGCTTAGATAAAGGAGAAAACATATTAGCAGCACATTGGAAAGAGCTACAAAAATAAACACAGAGATAGACAGTCAGCTAGATAGCTAGATAGGTGGATGAAAGAACAGGATTCACATATGTTGCATGCGATAATGTACGGTATTAAATTGTCATGAGTACTCCTGAGGTTTGATTCTAGCCTTCTCCTTGGTATTACTTTTTTCATTGCTTATCGAAGAACATCACTTATTCATCAAGTACCAGGCCAGCATTTCACCTTTAAAACAATCAACTGTGTGTTTTATTATGATACATGACGATTCTGTTTTGGTAGACCTCACAATACTTTCTCTACACATCTGTATCATTATATTAACTGTGAAGAGTAAAAGACATTATGACTGAAAAAAATGTGATAAGAAATAAACTGTTTGCATGATAGATTTCATCACAGACAGCTGAAATCCTGTTGACCTGGCATTATGTAATTTTATCCTATGCATGTTCTGTCCCTCTTCCATGATTCTCTGGCGGTTGACATACTTGTATAAGTCAAACAACACAGAAAAATAAACTGACAGATAAAATGCACATTTCTCCTGTAATGATGTCTGATATCAAATAGTCAGTGTATAGCATTGTGACTGCATGCTTTGCCAGATGCATTTTCTCTGAGAGAAAAACAGAATAGTGCATTTTATTTATGAATGACTTGAAAGGCAGCCAGTATGTCTTTTTCTTTGTCCATGCATATTTATTGTGCATAGTAAGATACCACTCTGAATACAAAAATTCTATGAAAAGAAAATTGTCTGGGTCTGCCAGGAGAAAAGTCACATAATACTGTATAGATACATGTGTATGAGAGAAGTGATATGGCTAATTCAGTAACTCACCCTAAACATAATGAACCAGGCAACATTTGATTCTCAAGAGCATTCAACATTTCCATGGCAGAGAAAAAGAATCCTGCAGTACTTTAGAATTCATTGATACCTTGGGCTTGTGGTTTATTGACAATGTAAGTGCATAAGTTAATTGCTTTATCACCTCACCACTTGTGAAATAGGTTAATACCCTTCTGAGAGCTCATATAAGTGACCTGACAGCTACAGTTTTATTTAGAATATACTAATTAGCTTTTCTCCCCAGGTGTCTGCTGAAAAAGGAACTGTATCCTGTTGGAATTTCCCAGTAAACAAATTTAAAATAAAATAAATAAATAAATAAATTACTTTACTTCAGTCTCTGAGACATGAAACAGTATAAACCTATGATTAGAATAGATGCTGTACTAAAGTACTATTTTTAATGAGGTAATGCCTTGTATGTTGTTGCAACTCTTAACAGGAAGAATAACTTTACATTACCATGGTTTGTTTGTCTGTACAGTATTTAAAACATTAGCATAGCACAATTAGTACAGATGCACTAATATGCTAATGTTAGCTCTCTGTTTTTTTCCCCTGTGGCAACAGAAAGGTGTGATGAGTAGGGTTATATAGATATCCAAACTATAGGGTAAAAATGTCACAAAGACAAACCATTGAATGAAAATTCCAAGAAGGATACAGCTAAGCTATATTCTTCACTTTATAATACCTGTAATAGAGGCCCATGAGATATATGCAAATGACCCCTTAAGGACATACCAGTGTTGCAGCAACTTTGCTTCTGAATACCCATGACTTTTTACTTTTTAAGTCTTTACTGGTTGATTCAGGCAAGTAAAGTGAAACCTCACTGGTTGTTGACATGCCATGATTTACCCTCTTTCTAAGCTCATTAGTACAGCATAAGTTTAGCTGTAGTTTGGAAAAAAGAACAATGCTTAAGACCAATTCTGATGTCCATAAACGTTAGGGAGTCTGCAAAATACACCAATTAACATCAAATACAACGGATAAAAAGGTCACATAGACAAAACATTCACTTAAAAACTCCAAGAAAGCCCAAACTAAGGTAAAGTTTTCACTGTGAAGTACCTTAAACTTCCTGTAGTGGATGGTCATTAGATATGCGCAAATGACCTCTTAACAACATACCACTGTTTCAGAAACATGGCTTCTGAGTGCCCAAATTTTCATTTTTTTGTTAAGTCTTTACTGGTGCATTCAGACCAATAAGCCAAACCCTAATAGTTGTAAAGATGCCATGTTATGCCCACTTTCTAAGTAGTTAGTGCAGCATAAGTGGATTGCTTGGCTATACTTTGGAAACCCAGAGCTTAAGTCCAAGCCTGATGTTCATAAATTAAAACACCCATAATATAACCAAAGCAGCATCCAAAGCAAAGGGTAAAAAAGGTCACAGAGCCAAATAAGAACTAAAAACAAAAAAACTCCAACAAATGAAAACAAAAATGAAGCAGGTAACCCGGCTCCACACAAATATTTAATAAATTAAGTGCTTTCATCTGAAAATACAAAGGACTTCATCAGGCAAATAGCTGCTACCTGTAATGTCTGATGTGGGGCCATAAGTCATCATCTACATGTGTATTAATGTTACATCACTAATACTATTTCAGTAGTAATAATTTCTTTTCATTTGGTTGTTTAATAGAAATGAAAGAAGGACTACTTTACACAAGTCATATTGATGCATATTAGGATAAGAACTATATTTTTCAGGATGTATCTGCAATGCCTTACTTTGCCTTTTTTCATACACAGGAGCAAGATACAGCATTTTAAAATAATTCAACAAAACAGCAGTTGGTATTGCTATATAATAAATACAAAATAGCACAAAATGTAGTTAAATGGTGGTCATCTATGTCAAAAGATCTACTTCAAGTTTTGTTCAGTTGGACACCGCATGCAAGAGAAGGTCTGGATGAAGCATATGTTCACATTGTACTAGCAAGACACATCCATCTTCCATCTTGGAACCATGCTTATCAAACTAGCACACCATCCATTTTGCAGCTTGAAAAAAATAGACACCAGTCTGATGACATCACAAACATGTAGCAAATCACCAAACATCCAGAATGCAGGCACTATCCCTAATCTGCACTCCTGCATGTCCTATCCACAAAAGTCTCCCACTTTAATAGTTCCACCCACCAAGCATCTTCCTAATGAAAATGAACACCAAAACAACCAATTCAAAAAAAAAGATATCCACTAAAAATTATTAAAGGTCAGCTCTCCCAACATTGTCACACACAAGCTGTGAAATTTGAAATTAAACTAGACAGCAAATATGGAAAGTAATCCCATGCATGGAAAATTGCTCCACAGCCTAGGAGGGCGACATGATATAAAAAAGAGAAAAAGCCACATAGCATCCTAACGTAACATTATACCCCTAAACAACAGGTCAATTAATTAAAAAATAAAGTCATTTAGGTAGTGCTGCCACATGGGAAAAAGTCTAAAAATGGAAACATTTTGATATCATCAGAAAATACAAACAAGTAACATATAAAAGATAAGTGGAATAAGTGATGGCATTTTATTCTATTTATTTGTTTATTTATTTATTTGACATTTGACTACAGGGAAAGTCCAATTGGGTAAAAGTTAATTTTCAGTGGATTCCTGGGGCAGAAACTCCAAATTATTATAAACCATTCAAAAATAAGACAAAAATATCTGTAGTTAAAATAGTTATAACAAATTAGATATAATAAAAACATTGGTTAAGAACTGATAGACGTTATCCGTCAATAATTTTATATTTAGAACATTTTTAAACAGTTTACAGAGAAATTAAAGCTAAGTTAGTCTTATACAAATAGGAATTGCAATATGAATTGGGGGAAAAACAGGCTTATGGTATATTTAGAAAATATAATTTGATCGAAGTAAGGAAGTAAATGAAGAAGGGAGAGTAAGGAGGTATTAGGAATGGAAATGTAGTTGTTCAAATTTAGGGATATAGGTTATTCTAATTTTGAGCAAGAACAGAGACAGATTTTAGCTAGGAGCTCTTTCAGAGGGGTTTTGAAAGATGAGAGGTAGGGTATTTACCTGATATATACAGGTAAGGAGTTTCAGGCCTTAGCAACCTTGTAAAAGTATAGGCAATACCCAATATATCTAATATGTTTGTAGACTGACAGGAGATTTTGGTTACTGGATTGCAATGACCGACTGAGAACATAGTTGTGCAGGTTTCTATTAGTGCTGGACAGGCAGATGGAGGCTGGATAATTTTATCAAACATTCTATACCTTCCATCATGAAACTTATACCCTATCTGTTTATCTATCTATCTATCTATATATATATATATATATATATATATATATATATATATAGAGAGAGAGAGAGAGAGATACTGAATGAGTGAGATATACACACACACACACACACACACACACACACACACACACACACACACACACACGCACACACGCACGCACGCACACACACACACACACACACACACACACACACACACACACACTTACAAGTATATATTGATTTATTGAAATGAGTAAGCATCAACAGTCATGTGATTGATGCTGACATTTTGAAAATCACTATAGTGAAAAAACCCAAAAGATAAAAAAAATTATTTGGATCCAGTCACCAGTACTCCACCACTTATTAAGGCATATTTTGTCTAAATAGCAATACCATTACAGAAAGAGGTTTTCTAAGGTAAGCTGCAGGGTTAGGACTACAGGCAGAAGCAGAGTTAGGTTTAAAATGAATTAATAAGCATGTTGGGGGCATAACAAGAATAAAATACCACAAAGACCACCGATCCAAGAAGTAAGCAAATTTAATGAAACACTTAGCGCCTCGGCTTACATCGACGTTCTTTGTTGAGTCCCTGTGGTTCCAAAGTAGCATACTTTAAAATCAGCAGGGTTTCTTTTTTTAAGAGTTTGTTTTTTAAAGACACACATTCACCTATGCCAACTTGCAATTTTTCCAAGACACAGCCCATCAGAGAATCAGGGTTAGAGTTGTGTGCTATCAAATAATGTAATTGGAAGTACGTGATTTGAATTGTATGCTTAATTGATTAATTTTTTGTGCAATATGCTGTATATAAGCAAACAGTATTTTGCAGTGGTTTTACACTTGGAAGGCTGTGTAAGTCGAGGCTCTAAGTGTTTCATTAAATTCACTTACTTCTTGTATTGGTGGTCTTGGTGGTATTTTATCATTTTATTTTTTGGGTTTTTTTTTTTTTTGTTTTGTTTTTTTAAGTTATATTGGCATCACAAGAATAGCCCACTTGCTTAGAGGCATTCTCCAATATTTGTCATACATTACTATAAGAAAGTCACTGAAATAATCTTGTGCAATATCTGTGTTATTGGAAGATCCTCTGGCAGCCAATAGAATGATTATGGCATTTCTTTGCCTTGTCAAAAGAGCCTGAAAGCCTTTGTTGTAAGAACGTTGACTTTTTTTGGTATTCATGTATCCAGCACAAGAATGTTATTAATCAGTGACTTTACATTGTTTCTAACTTTGCCACCCAGGATCATTTCCTCAATAGCAGTTAGTATGTATTCCATCACAGAATCTCTGAGGGCTACTTTGTCTTAGCAAAGATCTAAAATAGACCAACTATAGCTTTTTGTTGAGCAGGGTGTGATCTAGCCATGGTAATACAACGTTGTATGTTTCAGGAGACTAGTTTTATTATTTCTTCTAATTTCTTGTATCCAACAAGATAGTTAGAACATTAGAGGGTTTGGCCTGAATGCCTTCTTGAGTTGTTTTCTTTTGGCACAGAAATATGTTCATTGTACAACAAGTACATTAGTTTCCATATTGATATGCTAACAAACATGTACTTCTCAGTCAACTCTTTACCGTACTGGCAATTTTCATCATCAACTTTTCATTTTATGAATAGCTTGGAGACAGAGACAGAGGTTGAGAGAGAGTGATCTTCCCTAAAACTTATCCTTAATATGCTTCTCACTTTGTTTATTGTTTAGTGGCAAAATAGTCCTAACAGATCTGTAACACACTGGAGAAATAGAAATGTCAGGCCTGCAGTAAACAAACTGTACTTGGTTGAAACAGCAATAGGTAGAATGGAACAGAAAACATATTTTATTGGAAGACAGTAAAGTTGCACTTAAAGCAATGGTCTATGTTTTTTGTGATTTTTATTTTTTAGCACTTTGTTTACTGGTAAAATAGTCTTAACAGATCTGTAATATACTGGCGTTATAAGAGATCTGGGAACACAGGTTGACAGCAACCTCTCTTTTGATCACCACAATGAAAAAAACTTGAGGCATGTTAAGAGAACATTCCTGATGATTACTGTAGCATATCTTGTCCTTATTTATTTTTATACTGTCTTGTTCAATTATTTTCTTAACAATATCTCGTGGATACCCACTACATGTAAGCCTTATATGTAAAGCCCAAATAAAATGATCAGTGCTTTCACTATCTGTGGTAAATCTCTTTAACCTTACCAACTGAGCCCTTATAATATTATGTTTAATATTCGTAGGGTGCATACTGGAATAATGTAAGATACCATTACTGGATACATTTTTCTAACTATTAAATGTACTTAATCTCTCATCACTCTTGCTTTTTTTTAAATTTTTTTGTACTTGCATATCAAAAACAAACCATACGCCCGTTTTAAGTATTGGAAAACTTAAAAAAATGATGTACTTGTATTCATTTTGTCCAAAAATTAATCCAAATCAGTCATCTGTCCTTTCCATATAAAAAAACAAGTCATCAATAAAATAATAATACGAAAAAGCTTGTTTGTGTCTTTCTGTTAAAGGAAAAATATAAGTTTCCCATTAAGCCATAACTAAGTTGGCATAATTAGGGTCCATACAAGCACCCATTGTGGTTGAAAGTACTTAACATTTATTAAATAACGTGATGTTATATCTCCCATTGGTGGTTTTTGACACTTTTTCAAATAAATTAACAAAGTTAAAGTGGCAGGACCTTCCTTGGATAAAGCCAAATTGATGGTCCAGTGTTAAGAGATTTTCACTGTCTAGATTAATGCAGTCTGAGATAATGTAATTCATAGCTTTACATATGAGGTTAATAAAACTGACGAGTTACCAGGGTCCATCATTCAGTCATCCTTGTGTAATGGCATTACAGAGGCTATTTTCTAGGATTCAGGAATGTCACCAGTGTAGAGGTTTAGATTAAAGAGGTTAAGCAAGGGATTCAGAAAGGCCATATCTGGCACTGATAATCTGGCAACCTGGTATGTTATCAGGGCTCATGGATGAAGTATTCTTAGTTTTTGAAAGGGCTGAGAGAACTTGTTCCATAGTAATTAAAGGAGTTGGATGGTATTCTGGAACCTTTCTGATAGCTATAATTGAAGTAAACATTGTACTGAATTTGTTAGATAGGATATTAACTATTTTCTTTGGGTCAGAGAATATAATATTGAGGTGCTCCAAACACTGTTGTGTGCTTGTTCTTAACTTTCCAAAATAGTTAAAGAAAGATTTACAGCCATTTTTAATTTCAGTGATTATTTTAAGTTCATACTCATATGTGAACTGCCTAATGGTTCCCTTAAGCTCTATGTCACTTTGCTATGCTCTTAGGGTAGATAAAATGAGACCTATTATAAGCATTAATCAGTTTATTTCTGTAGTTATGCAATTTATTTATATGGGTGTTCCCCAAAGCGGTTTGTTTTTAAACTTCTAATTATACTTGTTTTGGACAGGGAGTGCCTTAGCAATACAACTATTTACGTGGGAGTAGAAGTCAGAGGCACAGGTAGCAGCTTTAGAAACATGTTTCTTCAGAGAAGGATTACAGCAGAATTTATTTAAGTCATCAAGTAACTGAGGATGGTTTGATTTTGAAAAGTCCCTAAACACAGAGCTATTTATAGGAGAAGTACTACCAGTTTAAATGAAAAAGGTCACTAAATTGTGGTCTGATTTAATAAGATATGATGATACATATGGAGCTGTGCAAGAAGTACCCATATTTGTAAGAACTTGATCCAAGCAATTGTTGCCCCTGGTAGGATTTTTAACTATTTGTGAAAGATAGTTAGCATTTATAATGTCAAGGAAGCACTGGGAATGCCAACCATTGGCAGTATAAGTCAGACAGTTTATTGACGGTCAGTTGATGTCCCCCAGTAGAAAGGTCTTGGGTTTAAAGGGAATTTAATGTAATATATTACCCTAGTTAACATACCCAGATGGGGACACAAAGAGTCTTCTGTAGCTAGCTATGACGTGGTAGTTAGTTTTGTTAATGGTGATTTATATTTCTAGGAGTTCACATGTGGTGTTCAAAGGAATCTGCCATAAGGTGATGATATCCTTAACACATACTGGTACTCCCCACAATATCCAGATGGTCTGAAGACATGATAGGATTATACCCAGGAATAGAGGGAGCACTTTCATTGCCCTAAATGACGCTTTTGTAGCTATATATACATGAATCTGTTCAAGTTGTAGGAGACTTTCAAGTTTGGGCGTTTTATTGTTAAGACCCCTGGCATTGAATAGAGCCACATTAATGTGTTGCAAGTTAGAATTTACTGGGTTGGAATGTCCTAAAATGGCACTATATGGACAGTAGAGGCTTTAGCCAAAATGCTTAAGCCTTGCAAAGCAGAAAGACTTGCAACCATCTCATTCCAAGCTGCCACATATTGGATCTGCCTAGAATGATGTGAACTACCTAGGCAATTGTTAAAGCCGGTTATCTTGTCTATGAATCCTTGCATCATTTTGATGACAAAATACCACTCATAACCAGCATCTTTTCTGTCTCAGAAACATGCGTAGCAATTGCTCAATCATATCTTTTTGCTTGTCCCTCTAGATAGAATGTCTAATGTCATTTACCCCATGTGGACCACTGTCAGGTCATTATCATATCTGTTGAAATGAAGAGGGTCGAACAGTCCATGTTCCATCCCAGATCCTGGCTCCAGAAAGGTGGCTAACAGTCACAGTATTCTTATCCAGCCTGGTGAGCATGGTACCCATATGCCTTACAGTAGAGTCCCATATTACTAAAACACTACTGTGGTTTGATGGAGTATCAGTGGGCCATAAGAGCTTGGAGTCTGCACCTTTGTGACTCTTAGAGTTGTGCATCTAAAGTGACGGTGTGAATGGTGAAGGTGGATGTGTTACTGTGTTTACAAAATCTGAGGTTTCTTAGTCTTTAACCTGTGAGGCTTACACAGTGTTCTCTTAACAACTCAGCATAAGCTGCCTTAGTGCAAGTGCTCTATGTGTATATGTGATATGCTAAAAAGGCGGGGACACACAACTGAGCTTTGGGGACATTACTACATATGCTTATACTTTCTAATGGGGGGCCTGTAAGTTGCATTCTGTGCATTCTATACTTCAGCTAGTTTGCTATTCATCTTGCTATTCATCTTACCATCTAGAGAACTATTTTTAAACCATTACGCTTATTGACTATGCCAATATGGAATGTGGTTGTTGAATGCCTTGGTCAGGTCAAAATACACCATGTGAACAGCAATGACCAGCATTGAAAGCCTGTATAATCCTCTTGAAGAAATTAACCAGATTCATTAAGAAGGATCTTTTCCTGACAAAACCAAACTATTGAGTGTCATGCCTAATTATATTTTTGATGTAATAATTTATGAGGTCAGTTATATTGCATTTATTGGCATTACTGATGAGGCTTGTCAGGCTTATGGGTGGCTGTTATAATGCAGGCTTAGCAGTACAATGCAGGCCTAGTAGGGCACATTATGGTTCCTACCCATTTATGAGTGTTTTCAGCTTATCACTCAAGTCTTATTTATTTGGTAGACAACTACTAAAACTGTGCTACATATGGGGAAAAGTAAACAGGAATTGATCTTACAGTCAGCTATATACCCATGCATTATGCTCCTTAGATAGTGTGATGCTTTATTACTGTAGGCTTCATCCTTGCTAGTGATATGGTAGGTGCTTGGATGCAAAGGTATAGAAAACAAGGAAATGAAAAGAATAAATATAAGTTAATCCTGTGAAGCATTTTTGAAAGACTGCTCCTGAAATATTTCTCACCTATGTTGCTGGGTGGATGAAATTCATACCATTTTGTGAGGATGACCTTTATATAAAATATATCTTGCTGTAGTTCAATGTGATTAAATTTTGAAGAAGAATGAAAGGAGCCCACATTTGTGATTAAGAATGAAGTGAATAAGGTTATAAGGCTAACACAAGTTGATCACAGCTTGATGAGTTTAAGCCCATTCTTGCTTTATCTGACAGAAAATCATTAACAGCATTGTTTCTATTGTACCAGTGGTCATGTTTTAATTTTTTTCTTTTCTCTGTGAATGTGCAACTTTTGAGATGGCATACATAAGTAATGGTGGAGTAGGGGGTTACTAGCACATGGTGGTGCAGAGGAGCTTCCACTTACTAAACTTTTTACTTATCTTTTTTCTTTGGACCAAAACTTTATCAGGTTGAGCTAATCCTGATGCAGTTTCAACCAGTAGTTAAACGGTTACATGTACTAAGAGGTGGATGGTGGGAGCCTTGAGGAAATGTTAAGTATTAGGAGGAGAGACAATGGTAACAACTGCATAACTATGAATGTTATGTTGTCCTATCTTGCCTTCGTTCTTACAATGATGGGTTCAGAGCTGATCCTCGGCTCCGACTCAGCTGAATGCTTAGCTGAAAATCTCAAACTTGGCTCGTGGCAAGAAGGTATCCCACAATGCAGTGGTGCAATTCCCCAGATTTCGTTTGCTGCTTTACAAGGTTGGATGCACTCATCTTGGCCGTGGCTAAGTTGTGAAACTTTTTTCTTATATTTCTTGTCAAAACTAAATACTTTTGCTGATATATAGTTCCATCACCAATACATTGAATTTGTTGGCTTCCCTTTGCTGCTTTTACCCCAGTAGAGATAATTTTTCCTCAGGCACAGCTTTTGCCATTGCTTTATAGGCCTTGGTATCCCTGTAGTGGTTGTTGTTTGTCATAGTTTGTTGTGTTTTCATAGCTCATTTAAATTAGAGAGCTGTACACCCATTTTAGTTAGAGGGCTTGTCCTGTTAATAGTTTGTGTTTGAAAATCAGAGCCGTTTAAGTTAGAGGTTTTAATTTTCTTCCCTAGTCTTTCTTACTTGTATTGTTTTGGTAGCATTAGTCTTTAAATATTATTGTGTTTGACATAGCCTCTAGGCTTCCTTTGTTGGTGTCACAATGTCTAAAGAACTGAAAGAATGAGAACATAAGCCTTTGGGTTAGAAAAAGTGTCAGAAATGCTCACAGAAGATGTCCATCACTGATGGGCATACTGTTTGTGTCTATTGTCTTGGTGCTATCTATCTCCAGGAGGACTGCACCTTCTGTCATTCATTTAGTGCCAGAGTTCTTCAGGAGAACAAAAACAAGTTGATTCTTAAAGGGCTTTTAAAACCTTCCTTTGAAGAGGCCATTCATAGCTCTTCCTCTTCTTCTTCATCTCCTTCTAAAAAAGGAAAATCGCACAAAAGACAATCTCCATTTGCATCGGCTCATTCGGAGCCGCCAGTCAAACTACCTAAAATTTCTAAGGCCGCTACTTCCTTGGCTCCACAGTCTTTGGAGCCATCGGACATTCTTATGGTTGACAGGCCTGGTTCTTCAGCTCCAAAGCCTTCAGAGCCACAAGATACCTCTATCACTCCATTAAAATTTTGCCAGTTTCTCCGACCTTGAGATCGCCTATCCTCCATAGGTCTCGATCTCCTTCATTATCTTCCAGGTCTGCAAGAAGCTTATCTGATGAGGACATGGAACAGGTGGTGCGTAGACTCCTTAAGTTGCCGGTGCTGACTAAATTGTTCTCGGCTCCTGCCCATTTGGTTTTGGAGCTTACTGTGCCCACTATTGTTCCTCCTCTGAGCCAAGCTGGTCCTTCGGAGCTGGAGTGCTTGGTGCCACCTTCTGTGGATTTCTTGGTTCTGGAACTCCCTTTGGTCTCCATGGAGCCAACTTCTGCTCCAACTCTGTCAGTGCCGTTGAGTGAGCCTGGGAGCCGGGATTCCCTGGTCAGCCCCATGGGGGGGGGGTATTCTCAGCCCCGATCTTCTTTGGTGCCAAGCTTACCCCTTGGAGCATCGGCTCAGGTTAGCTCGGCTCCTACATTGGCCTCGGGTCCGATCTTGTTGGCTCTGTTGCCTCCCTCTGTCTCCTCGGAGCCTGGGGGGGTCTTTGGAGGCAACGGGATATGCCTTTGAGCTGATGAGGAGTGTGCTGTCTTTCCATTCAGCACCACAGAGGGTTACCAGTACTCTTCCCCCCAAGGCAATGGCTACTGTCTCAGCACCACCCATTCCTCAAGACAGCAGAGACCCAAAGCCTCAGGATCCCCCTTTGGGTGAACCCGTCTCATTCAAAGCCTCCCCAGAATATCCTTCTGAGGAGCCACCTCAGAAGACAACCTGCAAGAGGAAGCATGTTGACTCCTCAGATGAGTCCATTACTTCAGACACTGACCTTGATGAGTCGGAAGGGTCCCCAAAGTCGTCCTCTGACGATATCTCATTAGCAGATATTCTGGAGATCCTTAAGAAAAGAGGCGACTGGCAGACCACTGCCCCTTCTGATGAGGAGTCAGTGTGCCTGAAGGCTTTTGGGTCTCAACCTTCAGCCTCCTAGGTGTCCCCACCTTTCAATGAACTAATGGATCTGGTTAGTCAAAATGCATGGGAGTCACCTGATGCTTTGGAACCAGTCCCTCGGAGGCCAAACAAATTTTTGTCAGCACCTCTGGGCAAAGAATTCTTAACAAAGGGAGTACCTCTAGATGCTATGGTGGTGGCAGCAGGCACCAAAAAGGAACTTGCAGAGACTTCCTCATCTGTTCATCCACCAAGTAAAGATTCAAGAATGATGGACAGATACGGGAAGTGTTATCTTTTCTTCAGCAACTTTTTCTTTGCAATCACTGAATTACCTATCCCATTTTACGAGGCTACAACGAGATTTCCTGAAAGAGATAGAAGATACTCTACAAGGTTCAGTAGCTGTGGGGGCGAATGAGAAGGTCTCCTCCCAGCTGTCCACCTTAAATTCCATTGTCAACTCCACCATGAGGCTCATATCATATGCAGCAGGTGGAGTGAGCAGGGCAGCGGGTTCCAGAGTTTTCCTAATGAGACACGCCTGGATGAGCTTGTGTAATTAGACAGAGCCCTTTAAGTCTACCTTTACTAATGCCCCTTTTGATGGCTCCTCATTCTTTGGACCCAAAGTGAAAGACACTCTAACCTGATGCAAACAGGAAGGAAATACTCTCTCTGCCATTTGAGTACGTTTTTCTGTACCTTCAAGAACTTCTCCCAAAGGTCAGAAGAGCAGAAAGATGTGGTTCAAAAGATCCCAGAGATTTTTCCAAGTCGCATGGGGTGATACTTTCCCCAGGGGCAGAGGGGGAGGTAATAATGGTAGACGCCGCCCCAGAGGCAGAGGGGGTCCACAAAATCAGGGTGGCTGTGATTCCTTTTGCATATGCCCTTATCAGCGCTCCTGAAAGGAGGTCCAAATGCTCTACTCTGGAGGCAGTCTGGAGATGTTTATCAATGTACCCAGAAGCCTGATGAAGTATCACAAATGACAAATGGGTACTAAACATAATATCCAGAGGATACACCATCCTCTTTTGCTTACCTGTCCTGAAGACCAAAACACTCCCAGATGTTTCACCCAATCTAAGGGAACAAGCAACTAAAGAGGTTCAAACGTTGCTCCAAAAAAGAGTCAAACAAGAAGTACCAACAGAACAAATAGGATTCGGAACTTACTCAAGATTCTTTTTAGTGCCAAAAAGAACAGGGGACTGGAGGCCAATATTGGACCTAAGCAAGTTAAACGAATCTGTCAAAAAGTCAAAGTTCCAAATGGTGACACTGCAGTCTATACTTCTCTTTTTAGAAAAAGACAATTGGATGTGCTAGATAGACCTTCAAGATGCTTACTACCACATAACAATGGACAGGACATCAAGAAGCTACTTACGCTTCTAGCTGGGAGCCAGCCATTATCAGTTCAGAGCTCTGCCCTTTGGTCTCACTACAGCCCCCAGAGTGTTCACCAAATGTATGGCAATAGTCACGGCTCACCTGAGATGTCTAGAATTCCATGTGTTTCCCTATCTAGACGACAGGTTCCTGTCTGCCACCACCAAGCATCTACTCCTACAAGCCAGGGATCTAATGTTAGACATCTGCAATCATTTCGGTATTACAGTAAATTTGCAAAAATCTGTCTTGTTGCCCTCTCAACATATTACATTCATAGACACAGATCTAGACACTTCATTGATGATAGCACATCTTCCAGCAGAAAGAATCATAGCTCTCAGACATCAAATCCTTCACATCCTTCCCACAGACAAAGTGAAAGCAAAAGTAATTTTATGCTTATTAGGAACAATGGCCTCCATGATTACACTAGTTCCTCTTGCCAGAATGCACATGAGGATACTTCAATGGCTATTATTCTCCCAATGATCTCTTCAAGAGCTTCCAGTGTCTAATCTGATCAGGATAACAAAATCTTGCAAGAAAGACTTGAGATTGTGGATGCACTCCACTCATGTGACAATAGAAAGATGCTTTGTTCCACTTCAACCAATAGCTACAGTGACCACGGACACTTCCCAGACAGGGTGGGGGGGGGCATTATCAGGGAAGAACAGTCCAAGGTACATAGCAAGATCATGAGGCTCACTTGCATATAAATGTTCTAGAGATGAGAGCAGTGCTTCTTGCATTGCAAGCACTTCAAGACTCTCTCCCTCTAGGGACTATTGTGATCCAGTCAGACAATATGTCTGTGGTTTTGTACATAAACAAGCAAGGGGGAACCAGATCCTAACCCCTGTGTCAAGAAGCCCTAACAGTATGGCAATGGGCAATTTCTTCCCAGCACTTTCTAATCGCAATGCACATTCCGGGGAAGTCCAATGTGAAAGTGGACAAACTGAGGAGAGCAATTCTAATGCCTCATGAGTGGTCTCTCAATCACAATGTAGCGAAAATGATTTTCCAAACATGGGGACAGCCTTGCTATGATCTCTTTGCCACTCTCATGAATGCCAAGTGCAGCAATTACTTTACCCTAGTTCCCCCTCCGGAGGAGACACCGAGAGATGCTCTGGCTCATGATTGGCCCTTGGAACTTCTATATGCATTTCCACCTTTTCCTCTCATACCCAGAGTAATTCAGAAAGCTCAAAGCTTGGGAAGCAGGATAATTCTCATTGCCCCTTACTGGCATCATCAAGTTTGGTTCCACTTCCTGTGGCACCACCTTCAGGAGAAACCTTGGATCCTGGACCCAGTACCATATCTGCTGACTCATATGTTGGGGAGCTTCATTCTTCTCTCCATGCCCTAAAATTGACAGATTGGCTGCTCCACTTCCAAATTTAGTCAGGCTTCACAATTTCACTCCTACTGTAAAACATATTTTAATGTCCTCTACTAGAAAGCTTTATTCTAGCAAATGGAAGAGTGTTTCCCTGTGGGCTCAAGATAAGAACATTGTTCCTTTCTCTGCACCTATTCATTCCATTTTGGAATTTCTGGTGGAACTGTTCCAACAAGGCTCAGCTGTAGCTGCCATCAAAGTTCAACTTGCTGCAATTTCAAATTTTCATATGAGTGATACTTCTTCAAACTTAATGTCACACAGGTTGTGTAGAGCCTTATTAAAACGTGCTTCCTTACTAAGACCTCCCTTTGAGGTTCCCCTTTCTCCCTGGGATCTAAATTTTGTTTTGCCCCATCTCACTTTACCTCCCTTTGAGCCTTCTTCATCTTCAGACCTTAAGATCCATTCATGGAAGACATTATTTCTAATGGTTATGATTTCTGCTAGAAGGGCGTCAGAACTGCAAGCTCTTTCTGTAAAAGCACCATATTTGATTTTTCAGAAGGACAAGCTATCCTTACGCACTAACCCTTCCTTTTTACCAAAAGTTGCTTCTCCAAACAATATAAACCAATCCATAGTACTCCCAGTATTTTTTCCTCAACATAGCAACAAGGCAGAGTACAAATTACACCAACTGGACATGCACAGACAACTCAGATTCTATTTACATAGAACCAAAGACTTCAGAAAATCTGACCAATTATTTGTATCCTTTTCTCATGCAAAAAAAGGATCATCAGTTTCAAAAAACACTCTTTGTAATTGGCTTTCAAATTGTATTACCTTTATCTACAAAATGTATAACAAGGATCTACCTTTCAAAATAAAGGCTCATTCCACTAGAGCATTGGCTACGTCATCTACTTTCCAAGCCAGAATTCCTATAGATAATATTTGTGCAGCAGCTACTTGGTCTACTCCACATACTTTTATTACTCATCATAAAGTGGATTTGGCCTCCAGGGACAGGACATCCTTTGGTTCCATGGTGTTGAAAGGTATTCTCCCTTGAGCCACCCAGGATAAAGGTGCTAGGGATGCTGTCCCATCATTGTAAGAATGAAGGCAAGATAGGACAACATAATATAAAGAAGTTATGTACTCACAATCACGTTCCATGTTTGTTGTGCATCTCGCCGTTCATTCTTACAAACCCTCCCTCCTTCCCCATGCCTAAGACTTCTTGTGGACCTGGTAGATTTCCACTACCTCAGGGGCTCTTTGTCTCAGCTTGTTTCTGCTTCCAGTATATATAGTATGGACTTAGATATATGTTTATATGCATATGTTTGTAGATATGTATATAGTGTACATATTGTTCAATATTAGCATCAAACAAGATCTAGGGAATTGCACCACTGTATTGTGGGATACCTTCTTGCCACAAGCCAAGTTTGAGATCTTCAGCTAAGTATTCGGCCTTGGCTCTGAACCCATCATTGTAAGAATGAACGGCGAGATGGACAACAAACATGGAATGTTATGGTGAGTACATAACTTCTTTTTTTATATTGGTTCTCTGTTTTAACCTGGATAACATTCGATAGATAAAGAGAAATCAGAATAGTACTTTTGCATTCTGTACCCAGAGTTCGGCCTTGGACATAATTTCAGTGTGTAGCTTAAAATGAATGAGAAAACTGCTGCCTTTATGAGATTTGTTAAATTAAAGCAGTTTATTGTTTGGTCAAAGTAAATGGCATCTTAATAGAGTAATTTTTTTTGTCTGCACTTTTTTAGGCTATCGTGCAGATGATTTGCTACCAAATGTTGGCTCTTTACATTTATTATTGTTTTTAATATTTTATTTTTTAAATTATGTATTTAAAATTGATTAATTAAGTGTCTCCCCTTTATTTATCATCCACTTAGTTTGCCTTCTTTTTATAGGTAGGATAGAAAGTACACAAAACTGTTTGGTTAATAGGCTTTAGTCTAATTTCAGTGTCATCAGCTTATTTCATTGGTTCATAAGGACTTTTTCTAGAAATATATATCTGCTGTCTTTGGTCAACTAACTTTTTATGTAGTTTCTTGTTTGTTATTTTCCATCTTATTCTCTGTCTTTTCTAAGAGACATTTTGTGTTTATCATGGCTCGTGGATCCTCTTCAGTTGTGTCTGTGCTTAGTAGATTAGCCAGTTTGCATGTACTATTGATGGATTTCTGAAATTCTTCAAGGTGACCTGCCTGTTATTTTAGAAGTTTAGTAGTAATCTGAAGATTACTGAACAGGACTGCTTTTTGGACATTTTTAAAGTCAAGAATCTGCTTGTTTTATGGGTTTATAAAGAGCCAAACTTCAATCTTTTGGCTTTCTTGCAGTGGCTTGTTCTTTGACAGGTATAAAACTGTACAATTTAATGACTTCACCTTACTCATATAAAGAGCATATCCTGTAGAAAATCATTCTAAATCTAATGACTTAACTGTAGCTGATATTAGTGTTTATTGTTGATTTTTCTTTAAATAAGAATAGCTGTTCTAGTTCCATGGATAATCCTGTAAACTGCTTCATGTATGACTAGTTCGGTTGTAGCTCAGCGAGGAAGCAACTCACTAAGCAAAACTGGTCAGGAAATGAATTGGCCTCCTTGCACCAGTCATGAAGCTTGCCCTCACACCACAAGTACTTGCATATATTAACTGCATGATGTTATACATAAACAGGAAAAGGAGAAACATCTCCCAGAAGAGTGTAATCACTGCTGGTGCACTTATTTACCATGGAAACAGAAATCAAAGAGTTGAATTTCAGTGAACTGCCTTCCGCTAGTTTGAACCCTGTCCATTATGCACTCAGTTAGCAATACAGTAGTCACTAAATTACTCTCTCTCATAAGATCATTTCCATGGTGTCAACTCAGGACAATTTCCCTTGGTCATAAAAGGAGTCTGACAAGCAGCCAGCACTGCCTTGATGAGTCAGTCTTACCCCTTGATGGAAAAGTTAAGTTTTGAGGTAAAAAGCTTTAGTGGTAACCACCAGGCACACTAGCCTCAGCCCCTAACATTTTTTTTTCACAGAAAAGTAATACTTTTCCTTACACAAAATTAATAAAATATATAAGAATCTCCACAGAAAACCAGACCTATCTGTCTGTGGAGGGAAAGTGGAAGGCAGAGTTTAAAGAGAGTCAGTAAAGCAGCCTGACTGGAAAAAATATATTTTGAGATAACTTTTAATGACAACCTACAAAATATATATTCTTGCCCACAGCAATATGCTTTGACAGAAGTCAGCAAAAATATAAGATATGGGATGAAATGTTTAGTGGCAACCACTAAAAATACCAGTTCTAGCATCTAGTATACATTTGTGATAGAAAAGAAAAAGAAAAAAGCTTTTCCTCAAAAATCGTAAAGGTGGAAGGTATTGTCTAACAGGATACTTATCTGCCCAGCCCTTGGAAAGCACTAGTCAACTACCAGTCTTTCAAAGCATGCAGGGAAGAGCTATCCTCAACAGCAAGAGCATTCTGAAAAGGTAGCGCTGCCCTAGTACCCTAGCCACTGATTTTATATTTCTCTGCTTGAGCTGCGCCATGACTAGGGCACATGAAAGGCATCCTACATGTTTGGAAGCTGGTCAGTTTGATTCTTGGCAGGATATGCCCCATCAAATAATAAACATCTAAATGTGACTTTACTTCTCCAATTAAAGGAGTTAATTTCCCTGTTGCCACACTCTTTGCTGTTTCTGCCAATGACAATTTATCTATTATAGACAAAACATTTTCAGTTTTCCAACATATTTCTTAAGCATTAACCTATTTTACTAGTATAGGCACAACAAAGTGGGATTAAGGATAGGTTTGTGACAATAAAAGGAAATGTTGACAATGAAAATCATCAATTTAAAGAATGGACTGACAAGCACTGTTAGCATATCAAAAAAAAAAATAATGTACTTATTATGCAAGAACAAATGTCAGTAAATAAATTAAAACAATTATGTGCCAAAAGAAGGCAACCTAAGGAGAAACTTTATGCTAAAATACTACCATTTTGAATGTGAACACAACTATCATCATCTGTGGTCCATAATCAGAAGAAATAAAATTATAACTCTTGTCAGCTCCTATAACCATGGCTGTATCATCATAATTAACATCGTAAATGTGCTCTACCCAAAACAAAACTGTATTGGCTTCTTTCCAGGTGTTATTGGCTTTGTAATGAGTAACTGATGTTTCTCAAATGCTCAGATAATGATCTGTGCTGAGACAAATACCTTACTTCCCCATATTCCAGGCAACATCCAGATGTTCAACATCCAGAGATGTCTGAGTTTCTGAATAAATTGAAGTGCAACTTTGCAGCAAGACTGCATGACTTTGATCTCCGCAATATTCTGATGTAACACAAAAACCTGTTTGCAGCTGAGGTGGAGGGAAACCTGTCAGAAAATGCAAAGCTGTTGCTGACATCACTTAAAGATTGATGTTTTAAGCTGGAGTTGACTGGCATTCAAACTCCATCAGATCTGAGCTATGCCTATTAATTTGGTTATTCTCTCATGCTTTCCATTTTTTACATTGGAGACAACTTTACAAATATGAGAAGGCTGGCAATTTTTATTCTCACTATATTTTGATCAACATATATGCATGAAAACAACTTTATCTTTGTCTCGGACAAAAGTGCATTCTTAACACTGTCTGTGGATTCCTCCAATTTCATTTGAGTCTGTTTTACTCTCCTTTCCAGTCCAGAAAGCATATTTTTTATTAGAAGAGAAAGGTGTGTATTACAGAAAGCACATAAAAAAGTACAGCAGAGAAAACAAAATAACAGTGTATAATCTGTCACTGAGGTATAGTTTCTTGTTCAAACTTAAATTAATGTTAGATTGTTTCTTATCTTAGTGACAATAAAAGGAAATGTTGACAATGAAAATCATCAATTTAAAGAGTGGACTGACAAGCACCTATCTGCTAGCATAGCAACAAAAAATAAATAAATAAATAAAAAATAAAAGGTGATCTTATTATGCAACAACACGTCAGTAAATAAATTAAAACAATTATGTGCTAAAAGAATGCAACCTAAGGATAAACTTTAGGCTAAAATACTACCATTTTGAATGTGAATGCAGCTATCATTATCTGTGGTCCAAAATCAGAAGAAATAAAATTTCATCTCTGGCCAGCTCCTATAAACAGAGCTGTATCATCATAGTTAGACTGTGATCTACCCAAAACAAAACTATGTTGGCTTCTTTCCATGTGTTGTGGGCTTTTATAATGAGTAACTGGTGTTTATCAATTGCCCAGATAATGAAGGAGTGCACGTTAGCTGCTGCTGAGGAAATTATCTCTAACACAAAAATTAAAAATGATATGATGTCTCTGATTATGGATATTCCTGTATTAAGTACATCAGCATCAAGGAGAGTCAAATAGAACTTTTTGGGACTCTTCTGGAGCAGTTAAGAAAATGCCAAGGCCGTGTCTCAGACTACTAATGAATCTACTAATTACACAGATACTGTGCAACTTTGTTTATTTGTGCAATGGTTTGAGGGTGATTGCTTTTGGAAAGATGTTCTTGAATTAATCCCAGTGGAGGAGCTCATGACTGGCAAGACAATGTTCCATGGAGCTGGTAAACAGGCTATGTTTAAAGTCAGTAAACATATCTGTAATCAATGGTGTACTATCTATAGTCAGAGGAAAGCAGGGTTGGTCTGGTCTGCCAGCCTGATGCCAGTAGCACAACAGATATGGCCACTACACTCCTTTTTGCACCAGAATGTTCTATGTGCTAAAAGCACCAGTAAGCTAAAAAGAATCATGTATTTTATTATGGCAATTGTTAGTTTTAACAGCGCTTCATCCTAGCCTACAGCACTGATTCTTTTGAGAGATGCTGTCTGACACATTTACTGAGCACAGAGGTCTGCTTACATATAATGACATGAAGTGGTTTAGCAAGGATAATGTGCTATAGAAAGTATGTGTGCTTAGGAACTGTTTGTCTACAAGCACATAAACAGAACATACCTATTACAAATGCTGGAAAACATGTTCATGGCAGAAGTTTGCATTTTGAGTAACATATTCTTCAGCTTTATTGCTTGCCTTATATTTTGCGATTTTCTTTTATTGTATTTACATATTGTACTACTTTGTTATTGTCTTAATATTTGTACCATTTATTCAAATTTTTATTTATTTTTTTAATTTTAATCTTTTTTTTAAATTCTATTTAATGTGTACTGTGGAGCTTTTCTCCCCGGGCCTCCACTACAAATGGGGTCATACCCAGTCGGACTTTCCTGGTAAACAAATGTCCAATAAATAAATAAATATTCAGTCATTTGAACAGGCTTAATTGGGGAATGCTAGGAAATGACAAAACTAAAATTATTATTATGGTGAAAGGACTTGCTGCTTATCAAAGAATGTTGGTTGGCTCTTCTGTGATTTGTGCTGTGAAAAATACCTCGCTTCCGCATATTACCAGGCAACATGCAGTTATCATCAACCCAGACCACTTCAGAGATGTCTGAGATTCTGAATAAACTGAAGTGCAACTTTGCAGCAAAGCTGCATGACTTTGATCTCCACAATATTCTGATGTAACACAAAAACCTGTTTGCAGCTGAGGTGGTGGAAAACCTGTCAGCAAATGCAAAGAGGGATGTTTTCAGCTGGAGTTGACTGGCATTCAAACTTCATCAGATCTGAGCTATGCCTATTAATTTGTTTATTCTCTCATGTTTTGCATTTTGTACATTGGAGACAACTTTTCAAATATGAGAAGGCTGGCAATTTTTATTCTCATTATATTTCGATCAACCTATACACATGAAAACAGCTTTATCTTTGTCTTGGACAAAAGTGCATTCCTATTCTAGCACTGTCTGTGGATTCCTCCAATTTCATGTGAGCCTAAGTTTTACTCTCCTTTCCAGTTCAGAAAGCGTATTTTTTATTAGAAGAGAAAGGTGTGTGTTACAGAAAGCACATGAAAAAATACAACAGAGAAAAGAATATAACACAAGGTTTCCAAATACAATCTGTCACTGAGTTATACTTTCTTGTTCAAACATATATCAATGTTAGATTGTTTCTTTATCTTAGTTATTGAAATTAATATGCATAGCTATAATTAAAAATATATATATAACTATGTAGAAGCAGTGTGTATATAAGACCATAACGTTGATAGAATAATTATCTTTCCAAGATGTGTTTTTACCTTTTAAAATGTTGGCAATTGATTAAGATATTGTGAAAATAAAGTTGTCAATGCATCTTTTCTTTTCATTGTTTCACATGTGCCAATACACTGGTACAACCTATTTTGAATTTTCTGACCCTGAAGCTGGTGATGAGATAAAAATGTGCTGCTAAACAAAAAGTGGTTAATTGCCCTGTCGTAAACAATGGAAAATGTTATGTAACCTTAAGTTGTTACTAATAGCTGACTTAATGTGCATCTAGATGAAGAAAAGTTTAGACCACAGAACTTAGTTAAAGGCCATAAGGGGGCCAGAAATGTTGAACATAAAGTAAATAGAGCTGTGTCGTGTGGTGCAGTTCTAAATTCTGCCCTGTTCAGTCTCTACATTAAAGGTCTAATACTGGAAAAGGAGGGTAAGATGAAACTGCTTACAGTTGACTGCATATTGCAACTTGGCTAAATAGGAGGCATGGTCAAAATGGTGTCAGCTTTGTGTTAACCCAGACAAGTGCCAATTTCTACAGTATAGGAAGTAACAATTCCAGTATAGTCTATGAATCTGGAAGGTAAATATGCATATACAAAGGGTTACAATAAGGTCTTAGCATATGTAATCTCAGTAGCAATGAGCCACAGATATCAGTTTTGGAGGATGATTGCAAAAACCTTTGTGATACAGGGGTATATTTCGAGAAGGACAGAGTCTGCTGTGTAGGAAGTGATATTGCTCGACCATCCTCGCCAACAGGGAATCTCTATCTGGAGTACTGTATCTTGTTCTTGATATTTAATTGGGAGTCAGGTATCCAACTCATTGATGGGTTACAGACAAAGGCATCAAGGATGATAAGGGGCAGAGCTGTAACTAGGGAGGAACCTAGAGAGCATTTGACCTTTGCACAAACAGCCAAGGGGTACAATCAGCAGGTGCTGAAGGTGTGACATTAATATATGAATGAATCAGTAAATGCTAATACTAAATCATTTATAGCTAGGTAAAGTGCTAAAGTGTTTAATGTGTAATGTGTGCATATGGTAGTAACTATATTATGCTGCTTGCTATATATGCTATATATAGTTGCATCTCCACACTTAGAGAAGCGGATAAGAGCTTTGTTTTTTTTTTAATTCATATACTCAACTTTGAGTTGAGCAGGGTCCTAATTTGGGATCTGGGAATCTGCACAGGCTACACTTGTGGTAAGGGGAAGCATGTGTGACTCCCCAACACTGGCCAAGTAATCAAGGAGCCTCAATCCTCAGCACTGGCAACAGTGTGGGATGCACATACTGGGAGGATGACAAGTACACACACAGTAAAGTGTGATTTTCCTTAAGAGCACCGTGAGATCACAGTCAGTCTGGGGCTGGTTTCGCTCTCCTTCTCCAGATCCCCAATAAAACTCCCCACTGGCACAGCTATAGAGTTGAGATCTCAGCTGAATGTCCAAGCCAAGACCTCCAGCACCCTCTCTGTCCAACCAGTGCTTTGTGTCCCTGCCCAAGTAGCTGACACACACACACTTTTTGAGATTTGATTTATACATGAACACACACCTGGGAAAGACTGGCACAGGTTCACTATGCCCCCTTTTGCACAGACTATAAAGTAGTTATTACTGCTGCCAACCAATTCTTTATCAGCTACTTTAAGGCCATTAACAAAGGGTGTCCATTCTTACCGTGTAATGTCACTATGAATCCAAACTGTAGTTTGACCAAGAGCAAGGCTATTAGGAGTGGCCCACAGTGTCACCAAATAAATATGCCAGTACTCCCAGAACTTAAATATGTCTCACAAATATCAATCACAATGATAGGTTTAATTATATTTAATAATAAATAATAAAAGAACAAGAACATACTCAGTAAATAATCACAGTTACATTAGAGTTTGAAATCACAGGAAATATTTAAAACAACATTGCAGGACAGTTTCAAATAAATAAAGAACAGATTTAAGCTATACTTCAATATATTCCTGTGTGAATCTAAGAGAAATTACTGTACCCTACTTAACTTACTACCAGAACAAGGCAAGTGTGGTGAATGGATGTTCTTGTCAGGTCAAAGACAAAATACTAACATGCACTACCTCTATCAGAAAGTTCTTAAATTAATATCTCAAATATTGCTGCTGGCATACTTGCAGCATGACATTACTTCTTGTCATCTGAGTATCCCAGGTGAAAACTCCCACTGTACTGGTAGCAGTTGGCATTTCTCTGAGAAAATACATAAACAAGGACTTCTCTTAGATTTAAGGCAAATGGTGGATATCGTAAAATAATTTACATTCCTCCACATTTAAAGATGATACAAAAAACTTCTAGTTCTAGACATTATGTCTCCTGTTGCACTGAACCATCTTTTATGGCCAGTTATAAAATAATTTGATTTCAACTATTTTTCTGAAGTTTTGCAAGTTAACCTGCAATGTGCCAGTTGCCATTGTTAAATATATACATTTACACAGTTACAATAGTTTATGTATATTTCTGTTATTTTTCAGTAGGGTACACTGTGGATACATCTTTAAGCTGAGTACTCTACAAAATATCTGTTCAGCAAACATGTCTGTACAAACTATGTTATATGACATACAGTTCTAATAGATTTGTAACACAAGCATATGGATCATGCTGATATTCACAAATGACACATGACCATTTACAAAATTCCAGACAGCTGTGCTGGCAGTATCTCCCTCTGTCCCACTTCTATACAAATCATATTAATGTTCACAAATGTCATATAATTATTTACTATTATTTACAAAATTCCAGATAGCTAGGCTGACAATATTTCCTTTTGTGACCCCCCCACCCCGAAAACTCAAGCCAGTTTTTCAAGTGACCCTTGAGAAACATTGCTTGAGAGCATTAGCCTATCTGAGAATACACTATCCCATACTCTGTCTTGAGATTCCAGCTGCCTTGGCATTGCTGACCCCAGTGCAGTGCTGCACTATCCTATCATATGCCTGCAAACATAGGCTACACCATAGTAATTTGGGATTTGCCTGTCTGGCTCCCTGTAGCCATAGATCCCCTCAGACTCCTCCTGTCTTGTACTGCAAATACTTAGCTCCAGGGACTCCCTATCATGGCGAGGTTTCATCATGTTAACATGGTACAATTTGTGCCCCTGTCTCCTGCCTAACAGTTCTACCATGTAGTTAACATCTCTGACCTTCCTTAACACTTTGAGGGGTCCCTCACAAGCTGCCTGCA